>NW_019385038.1:235078-290609 GCF_000671375.1 Centruroides sculpturatus
CAGGCGGCTAACAGCTGCGAAGACCTATTTTTAAAAATACCAGCAACGAGTTGCTTAACTTTTCCTGCAATATTTAAAACTGCGTGCGTGGCGCAATCTGTTATGATATTTTATTATTAAAAACTTTTTATATTTTCAGCTATTTAAAAAAAAACTTAATTCTGAGAATAGGAATGAGTTTTATTTAAAAAAAAACGTTAAATGCTAATAAGTGAAATCGTCATTAAGTCCGACCGACCTTACTGGAGATACACACGACCCCTTTTCTCCCCACCCCTCGATCTTTAACCACTAAAATTTAATAACATCAATCCCCCAATACACAAAATTCCTGCAAAATTTCAGAAAATTTCGACATAAAGCACAGGCGTTATTAAGCTTCCAACAGGGCGAAGAAAAGTCGTGCTCCCCTTCGGGGTCAGACTTAATGACGATTTTACTTGTTATTAGTATTTACAAGTTTTTATAAAACCCATAGCAGATAGTTTTTTATAAAATTTGATAACAGATGGCGCCACCAACATTTTAAATGGTGCAACGATAGTTGATCAACTCGCTGCTGGTTTATTTACCGTATTTACTCGCATGTAAGACGAGTTTTTTATTCATTTTTCACTGCTTCAAAAACCTAGGTCGTCCTATACGCGCGAGCAAAGAATTTTTTGTGTTTTTGCAACAATTTTTATAAACCGTGTATTCTCATTTTTTACCAGATGCTCACTCTCTGATGTTTCAAAACAAAAGTATTTTATCTGTGTCGTTTCAATCGTTGTTGTGTTTTGTTAAGAGTAAAGATGAACAACAATAGGAAGAGCAAAGGTGTTGAATTGAATTCCAAATTGAAATTCCAAAATTACATGGGAGCTTGGTATCAGTTTTAATCCATTATCACGTGAAAACAGATGATTATTCGGAAATCAGAATTCCGAGAAACTCATGTGTAATCGACGGGGAGGGGATTCGGCAAAATGGTAAAAAAGGTTCCCGATTGTCCAGCTTTAAGTGAATAAATTATGTTGTCGATTTTACAAGATTTTTTCGTAAAGTTTAAAATGCCAGTAATTTTTGTGGTAGAGTGTGTTCATTTACGAGCATTTGATGTTATATCTGTGATTAAACGAAATAAAATTAGAACTGTATTAATAAATCTAATTTTTATTTGTTTTGATCTTTTGAAGTCACACCTCGTCCTATATGCGAGTAAATACGGTATTCTTATTATCGTGGTGTATTTTATATAGTTTTATTATTACATATTGGAAATTGAATATGATTTTAATAATAAAGCACAAAACGTCTCTCAATTTTAATTTTTAAAATATATTTATTAGTTATAATGTTTTTTATAATATAACTTTATTACTTTAAAGTCATATTATAATATTATTTAAGTCTTTAAAGTCTTTAAAAGACTTTCTGTGTTTGTATTTTGAAAATTTTTTTGTTTCTCTGAAAAAGTCCTGTATTGTAAAGTATTAATATTTATAATTTTATTATTTTATACAAACTTAAAAACTATCTATTCTGATTTTATTTATTCGAAATAAACTTTTTCAAATAAATATAATTTATTTTTGTTTTTATTTCATGATTCGACCATTAGCATAATTTGAATAAAACAAACTTTCCGAATTTTAAAAATTTATTTTGTCAACTACTGAATAATATTGCGATTTGTAAATTTTATAATTTACATCAACTGACTTATATTTTCAACTTTCAAAATATTTTGTGAAATCCAGGAGTTAAGTGAAAACATTATAGAGAGGTTGCAGCCGACGTTTTCGACGCAAAAACGTATACGTCGGACGTTCAGCTCCGCCTTCCTGTAAGCCTAGAAGTTTTACAATGGCGTTTAGAACGTCGTGCATGTGATTCCACTGGCGTTCCAAACGTCGGGAAAAGGGTTTAGAGCAGGGGTGGCCAACAGTTTTTGTCCCCAGGCCGAATTGGAAAGAAAACTTTTTCTACGGGACGAACCAGAGGCTGCCCTAAGAAGATTCTGAGGTGGTGCGAGATCTCATTGTAATGTCACGCGTAGAGACTGAATTGTATATAGAAATTACAGATACATTTTTCACATTATCATGCTTTATCAGCATTCTATGCTGTACTGTACCTACGAGATTTGTAATAGAGTGTTAACTCTAAACGCACGGTGAGTTGTTAACTTTTGTTTTTTTTTTTTTAGACGTCAAAATTTTTCATCGAGCTATTCGGACTTCAGTAGCTAATATTGGAAGATTGATCGCGGGCCACATAAATTCATTAGACGGGCCGGATGTTGGCCATGCCTGGTTTAGAGCATTACTCTCTAACTCCCCCGGCTTCTCACAATTTTGTTACGCATTTTTAAGATGAATTAATTTGAAATGAACTTAAATGTTTTAAATTCCAGATAATCTCGTATACGAATATTATACACTGAAGATATTTCATTTTTAATGGCGGAATACATTATTTGAAAATTTCAAACTTGTAAGGTTTACAGAGAAAAGATAGCTAGAATTTCAACCCTCCTCATCCACATGATAGTGCCATATCAAGAAATAGAAGGCCTGCCAGTGGCCAAGCGATTCCGTTCCCTGAACACTGGAAGATCGGTCCTGAGTGGCCACGTGTTTTCCTGGTTTTCTCCACGTCTATAACACCTGAATAGGGAGCCAGTTACTTTTAAAAAGACCTCCCAGTAGGCATCCGTCCTAGGAAGTGTTACGTTGACGTAACTTAATAAACAAACAAATTAAGAAATAAAAATGGGCATGATATCCGAGGTAAATCCGATACTGCCTTCCGCATATTTTCCGCACTTGTAATATTTGTATTACTGAAATATTTTATAAGAACTAGCAACAATACATATGTCGTTAATCCGAAATCAGCGGAGAGACACACAAACGAAACACATTGTAGAGGTTAAGGTATCTTCGTTTAATCAAGGAATTAATGTATAAATGAGTCTTTACATAACAGTAGGACGAACGTCCGTACATGTCGACAGACAGTAGTCCGAATAAAAGAACAAATGAAGACAAAGGGTCATAAAACGTTTTTTGATATTGGGAAGATCCCTCTTGTGGGTCAAAACAGTAGTATATGCTGTCGAGAGTACCGACAACATATACTACTGTATCTGTAATGTATCTGTTTACTACTGAAAATTTTTAACATGTGTTTTCTTCTAATTATTATTATCATTTAGTAATAAAAGTAAGATAATAGAATGTGTGTATACGAACTTGATTTCTCTTCTTCATTTTGAATAACATCAAAACATACTTTACGTAAGGTCGTAGTCATAAAGGCATTTAAGGCATGGTTTTGAAAATATTTTATAGAGAAGTTTAGGTTTATTGTTATACATAGCAATAAATTATAACAAATAAATAACGGATGAATTTTAGCAGAAGTGAATCAATGAATAATTATTAATTAATGAATTTTTTTTATTTGTATATATACAAAATAAAATTGGCAAATATTGTCACATTTTAAAAAAGAGTTCATGAAGTTTATGAAAAAGAAAAAACTTNGAATCATGAAATAAAAACAAAAATAAACAATATTTATTTGAAAAAAGTTTCTTTCGAATAAAAACTATCTATTCTGATTTTATTTAAGTTTGTATAAAATAATAAAATTATAAATATCAATACTTTTATACAGGACTTTTTCAGAGAAACAGAAAAATATTTCAAGATATAAATACAGAAAGTCTTTAAAGTAATATTTACATTATAAAAAACACTATTGGTCGGCATTGACCCGACACACCAAAGGGAATGCACAATCTCTCCCTCTCTAGACGGGAAAATCTCACCACTCATTCTTAAGTATACGGTTACATAAACACACCTGACACATGTGACAATTCTGTCTGGTTGTATATCGAACTTAACAACTATAACTAATAAATATGATTTAAAAAATAAAAATTAAGAGACGTTTTGTGCTTTATTATTGAAAATGACATTCAATTTCCAATATGTAATAATAAAACTGCATAAAATACACCACGATAATAAGAATACCGTATTTACTCGCATATAGGACGAGGTGTGACTTTAAAGATCAAAACAAAGAAAATTAGATTTATTAATATAGTTCTAATTTTAATTCGTTTAATCACAGATACAATATCAAATGCTCGTAAATGAACACATTGTACCGCAAAAATCACTGGCATTTTAAACTTTAAGAAAAAATATTGTAAAATCGACAACATAATTTGTTCACGTAAAGCTGGACAATCGAGAACCTTTTTTGCCAATTCTTAACAGTCGAATCCCCTCTTCGTCAATTACACATGAGTTTCTCGGAATTCTGATTTCCGAATAATCATCTGTTTTTACGTGATAATGGATTAAAACTGATATCAAGCTCCCATGTAATTTTGGAATTTCAATTTGGAATTTAATTCAACAGCTTTGCTTTTCCTATTGCTGTTCATCTTTACTCTTAACAAAACACAACAACGATTGAAACGACACAGATAAAATACTTTTGTTTTGAAACACCAGAGAGTGAGCATCTGGTAAAAAATGAGAATACACGGTTTATAAAAATTGTTGCAAAAACACAAAAAATTCTTCGCTCGCGCGTATAGGACGACCTAGGTTTTTGAAGCAGTGAAAAATGAATAAAAACCTCGTCTTATATGCGAGTAAATACGGTAAATAAACCAGCAGCGAGTTGATCAACTATCGTTGCACCATTTAAAATGTTGGTGGCGCCATCTGTTATCAAATTTTATTTTTAAAATGTTTATATTTTTTAATTATTATAAAATGGCAGAATCTTAATTTCGAGATTATATATAGAATTTATAAAAAATTATAAATGCTAATTATAAGTAAAATCGTCATTAAGTCAAACCCTGTTGCATATATGACATGACCTCCTTTGTTTCCCCACCCTATCAATCTTTTATCACCAAAATTTAGTATCATCAATCCCCCTAATAAACAAACTTCGCTGCAATATTTTAGAAATTTTCGACAAAAGCACAAGGGTAATTAAGCTTAAAAGAAGGTAAACAAAATCGTGCCCCCACTATACACTAACATCCATAAATACGGGAATTTTTTGTATTTCTCAACGTTTCAAGGATTCCCCAGTCCAAAAGTATAAAAATCTTGAGAGGTCATTTTTTAACCGATTGCCATACGAGTTGGGAACTCTTTTGTTATGGGGTTCCCAACTTGTGTTTCGCCAATAAAATACGTTGTGTCTGGTGACATATGAATGTGCCAATGCAGATTTGGGATGTCGCTATTATATCGCAAAATCGTCGCTATTATATCGTTAAAAATTAGAAAATTAAGCCTCGTTTAAATACTGGCTCCCTTTCATGGTCGAATGAGTGTTGCCAGCTAAAACACGTAAAAATAATTTTAAAGTAGCCAAGGCATAGCCAAATATTGTAGCGCCACATCACTAGCGGACATGTGAAATTTGCCGACTAGGACGGTCGGTGAACCGAGGTGTCGCTTAATCGGGGGTCGGATAATCGAGGCTCTACTGTAATTAATTATACACACAAATTTTTATATGTACAGTACAAAATATCGACGCTTACTACTGTATGTAACGTATACTACTGTATGCTAATTACTGCGTCTGGAGACTACGCACTGGTCGTGATCCGCTTTGTTTATGTGATAACGTATTGGTAGGATTAATAACGTAGGCCATGTACTTCGGTCATGACAAGTTTTAATTCAATCAGAGAGTGAGCTGACTGTGCTTTTGCTTATCTTGGTTAGATTAAAAAATTCGCAGCGGGGCGACATTACTTTGGCAGATCGTCCATATATTGCGTTGCCGTATCCTATTAAACCAAATCTTTTAATTAATGTCTATAGAGTACTGAAAGGTGTATCTTTTTAATTCTACCAGCATGGCTGGATGGTCAAGCGATTAAGTTGGCAGACTATCGCTCTGTGGATCCGAGATCAAATCCAGATTGGTGATAAATCCCGAGAATTTTCCTGAGGTCATCTGTTTTGGATATGTCGGGCCTCGTCCCTCATCACCTGCCCGAATCCTCATGACAAACTTTCTAAAAAAGGCCTCTTAGTGCCCACAGGGCGAAAANTTTCATTTCATTTCATTTCACCACAGAGGAGTAGTATAGCACTCAGCTTTGTCACTCCGGAAGAAACAGGAAGGAAGAGTCGGTCTTATAGAAGACGACCAATCCGAGGAAGACAGAAGAGAGGTTACTAAGTAACCAAAGCCGGTCTTATAAGAGACGACCCCCGCGAGAAAGGCAACGAGTTGATCAACTATCGTTGCATCATTTAAAATTTTGGTGACGCCATCTGTTATCATATTTTATTTTTAAAATGTTTATATTTTTTAATTATTATAACATGACAGAATCTTAATTTCGAGATTATATATAGGATTTATAAAAGATTATAAATGCTAATTATAAGTAAAATCGTCATTAAGTCAGACCCTGTTGCATATATGACATGATCTTTGTTTCCCCACCCTATCGATCTTTTATCACCAAAATTTAGTATCATCAATCCCCCTAATAAACAAAACTTCGCTGCAAAATTTTAGAAATTTTCGACAAAAAGCACAAGAGTAATTAAGCTTCAAAGTGGGTAAACAAAATCGTACCCACCATACACTAACATCCATAAATACGCGAATGTTTTTGTATTTCTCAACGTTTCAAGGATTCCCCAGTCCAAAAGTGTAAAAATCTTGAGAGGTCATTTTTTAATCGATGGCCATACTTTTCCTTTATGATAAAAAGCCGGAATAAATGAAATCGGTAATAAAATTCTGAATAAGTGGTGGTATGCTGTACAGTAAGTCTGCATAATGTATAGTAAAGTACAGTACATCAAATACCAAGTAAGTGAATGTACTGAATTTTTATTAATTAGTGTATTTATTTACACGCATTTAAAATGTTAAGAATCTATCTCAAGAATTTGGTAGCATTCAGGCTTTAGTTTAGAATGCATAATTTCCGCTAGGCTTTCTAAAAGTACGAGTAAGCCTACTAAATAGCAACAGTATCAAATTCTACCTGATCTTATTGACCGAGTTTAAGGCTCATTTCTTAAAAATTAACGTAATTTATTTACTTTTTTAAACTTAGTACATTTTAAGATGTAGACTGCATTGTATTTTCATTGTGTTTAAGTATAGCCTATATACGAAATCATAAATACAATTATAGATGAAACTTAAAAATTAGTTTTTTATTATTGGGTTTAAGTATAGCCTATATACGAAATCATAAATACAATTATAGATGAAACCTGAATTTTAGTTTTTTATTATTGGATAAATTTAGTTTTGGATTAAATTTATCACACACACACAAAAAAATAATAAATTCGAATGGAAGAGTTTAACTATTTCTCTTAGTTCTTTAAATCTATATTCGAAGAAGGGAAAAGACGGACATAAAGAAGCCTTTTTAACCCGGATAATCGGATAATTCTTCCATTTAACTTTAGATTGGAACCGTAAAAAGTTCCTGGTCTCTAGAGATGAAAGTTTTGCCAACTTTCTTTTTTTTTTTTTAAATACAAATAAATCAAATTTTGTTGCTCCGTTTTACAGTTTGCACCCCTTAAAAATGCTAAAGAATAATTTCAGAAAATATTTACATGCAAACATCTTATCTAATAGCATTTTCTTACTCATTAATCTTTGGTTTACTGCGACAGTTCGAACGTTATTGCTCGTAAACGCGCTTATTTTTATGCTTAGCGAGAAGATAAAATTATACAGGATAACACCTTTTTTATCAGTTTGCAAATGAGTTTTCGTCTCTCTTCTAAGAATTTCCAATCTGATGGACACTACAACGTTTCTGCATTAAAACTGAGTGGATAGTTTTGTTAACAGATAAATCGTGCATCCTAAATTTTGTCACAACATGGGTTCGAACCCATTACTACTTTTACAGATGTTATATAACAGAGGGAAAGTATGGCGATCGTAATAAAATGACCACCCAAGATTTTTACATTTTTGGACTCGAGAGACCTTGAAGCACCAAGGAATGCAAGAAAATATAAAAAATTGAGGGTTTTTTTCTGTGTGTATGGATGTTAATATATGTATGTGGAGGCGCGATTTTGTCCATCCATTTTGAAACTTAATAACTCCTGTGCCTTTTGTCGAATATTTCTGAAATTTTGCAGGGAGGTTCATGTATTTGGGTCATTGATGCTGATAAATTTTGGTGATTAAAGATCGAATGGGTAGGGAGATAGAGGGGATGTCATGTGTCGTATCTCGAGTGGGGTCGGACTTAATGAAGATTTTACTGGTTATTAGGATTTACAATCTTTTATTAAACTCGTCTCCATCCTCAAAATTAAACTTTTTGTCATTTTATAGTAATTATTAATAATATAAAAAGTTTTAATAAAGTCACAGATAGCGTCACACACAATTTTAACTTTTTCGCCGGGAAAATTATTCAACTCGTTACTAGACTTTTTAAAATAAGTTATTCAATATTCTAACCTAAGATCGGTTTGAGAATAAAGAATTGGTTCCGATCCTCTATAGGATGAAACGTTCTTGAACCTTCTGTTAGGTCTGAGGGAGTTCGAACCTTCAATTTTCGAATATTCTAACTGAATAATAAATAATAGTTTCAGGTTTAGATCACACACGGGTTCGTGTTTTCAAGCATTTAGATACAGGAAGGAACCAAATATTGAAGGATAGGTTCAGTTTGAAAGGAGGTAAAGAAGTGAAGGATACAGTTCGGATCCACACAGAAATGAATGTATTTTACATATCTACATCACGGTTCACGTAGTAAGATTTGTTATGTGTTCATTTAAAAAATACACTTATATTGTTAATTAAATCATTCGTGAATTGCTTATTTACAGGCATGAACGGCGTGTATAGTGGGAAAACATGATGAAGTTTAGAGGCTTTTAAACGAAATAATTCGCAAAATCGCATTAATACTACTAAGCTAAGTATCGCGAGTCACGAAATGAATTGAATTTAATTAAATGCAGGAAACATTTACCTCCATTAAAGTGACAATGATGATAAAGAAAGGAGGAGGACAGCATTTGTAATTATCTGCATAGTATTTACGATCTCTCTCGTCTGGAAGGAATTCTTGCGCTATTATGTGAACCATTCGATGGAACAGACCCGGTTCTGACGTTAATAGACGAAAATCGTGTTCGCTCCATACCTCGCGATCTTTGTGATGGACAGCTATTTTAAAACTCCTCGTCCTCTTCCCACTCATCTGAAATTAAACGAATAACTTTTAAGTAGTTTGCACGGGTTGCTATATTCCAAAGTTCGCTAACCTGTATAAATTTACGTGCATAAGACGATCTCACACATGACACATAAGTGTTAAAGTTTCTATTTTATATATAGACCGAGATAAGATCTCGATCTCTACGACTTTTATGGCTATGGATACATTATTAATATGATGGGTGTTTCCGTAAATGCCAGCTTCAGAAAATTTTCTGAAATAAAATAAATTAGAAATGTAGAGCAGACTTCTTCGTAATGAAGCCATTCGTGAGAAAAAACTATGTCCAAACCGAACAGTTTACACTCCCCCCATAAAAGCGCACGTGTATACATTACAAATTACAATAGTTAGGAACATTTGACAGGTACGTAAACAAACAAAACGATAAACAGAGGCACGTGATAGCCAAACAAAAATGCAAATAAGGGGCCTACGTGGTCATCTTCAAGCAAAAGTGATCAATTTTGTTTTGTTTTGTTGCGTGGCTTCATGCGCTTTTCTTCTGTTATTTCATTGTTGAATTCAAAGGAGCGAAAACACAATCGATGAAAATTTTGCATTATGACAGAAAATGACGTGTGAAATATTTATTCCGGAAATGACATCACCATCTCGACGCCTTTCCTCGTTTAAACGAGTTCGTTACAGGACATTTCTGGTATATAAGCATCTCTTATTTTACGTGTATGCTACGGATTCTTACGCATTATAATTGAACTTTTTAAATAAAATTTGCCACTTTGAAACAATGGAACGGTTTACTTACACTTTACTTCTCTGTACGTCACACTCTACATTTAAACAAACATTCGTTGCGGCGAAATATTCTTTCTACTTGCGACTCTCTTTTGTATGTAGACAAAAACTAATCATCTAATATTTTTGTTACGCTTCAAAATAAAATGCATGCATTCGAATAGGCAATTATGCGACCAGCCGTGACGCGACACCATGATTCTGTACGCGACGAGACGTCTCGTCGCGTATAATTTCCTCATAAATAAAAAATATTTATTTAAAACAATAATTTATATTCATACTTTAAACAATTCGCGTATATGCTAGATGTTGGGGACTGAGAAAAAATTATTATTATTATTATTATTACTTTTACAGGGACGGCGCGTAGGCGCACGAGTATACGCAAAATTGTTGNTAGAGAGTATGTTGGGCAATTGGCTTGGTAATCAGTTTACTAGGGTTGCATCAGAGTTCTGATCATCTTCGATTATGCGGTTACATTTGTAGAATGAAGTTGTATCTATATGGGAGGGCAGTGTAGGTTAACCAGATGGGGGTCATCTGGGGGAGGGCGGGATGGAATCACATGTGGATACTACCTGTTAGAGAGGAGGGGTTTCCAGATGTCACTAATGGTTAGATCGTCATTTAAGTTCATTTTATAGCCTAAGTTTTTATTTTCGTGATTTCAAGTTGTTCATATAATTTCCTTTTCATACTATTTTTTTCTATTTTAAGTATTTTTAGATTATTAAGTGAGATCTCACGACCTTTACTAATGTAATGTATGGCTACGGCAAAATTAGTGTAATTAAATTTAATAGCACGTGAATGTTCTTTTAGTCTTATTTTTCTTCCAGTTTTCTTTTAGTCTTATTTAGTCTTCCAGTTTCACCTATGTATTGGTAATCCAGTTGCAGGCTATTCTATTTATGACGTTATTTTGTTGCATTATGTCAATATTTTCAAAAATATTTTACTTAGTTATTAGTAATTTTTTTGATATTATTAGTAAATAGAGGGGCTAGAGTTATGTTATGTGATTTTAATAGTTTTTTTAATTTTTCGAAAATTGTGGAGATGTAAGTTTTTTATAAGTCATTTGAGTTGGTATTATATTTTTGGGGGTTGCAGTAGGGTTAGTTTGGTAAGCCAGTTTTCTAGTATCTTATTTGGATAATCATTTAGTTGAAAGACTTTATAAATGTGGGCTATTTCTTTAGTTTGTTCAAGGTAATTGCTTGTACGTGTTTTAATTTTGGAGATATACATGTTAAAAATATTTTTCTTAATATAGCCTACATAGATTTACTGTACTGGAATAATAGTACACTTTTTAAAACTTAAGCTGTTATGAGACCTTTGGACTGTGATGTCTAAAAATGGTAAATTGTTATTATATTCAAGTTCTAAATCAAAAGTTATGTTGGTTACTATATTATTGGCACTGTTAAAAATGGTTTGAGGGTTGGTTAAAATAGCGTCATAAATTGTGAAGCAGTCATCTGCATATCTATTATTCTGCCTCTGAGGTTTCTAATAATATGATCTATTTTTATAATACATAATTCAGCTAGTTTAGGATCTATACATGAACCCATAAAGATACCGGTATATTGTCTAAAAATTTTTTTATTACAAGTAAAACAACTATTATTTAGAGCAAACTGAACCAGTTGAATTACCCAATTATCACAATTTAGATTAGTTAATGTACTAATTATAAAACTTTTACGTATAGATGGATATATATTTTTAATGTCTAGGCTTAACATTCTGCTGTTAGCATTAATATTGAGTTTTTAGAGATTGCTAATGAATTTTTTTCAGTATTTTTAATGCTATAATCAGAATTGTGATATTGATTTAATTTATTCTTAAGGAATTTTTCAAGATTGTATAACTCGTAAAATTTAATATCTACTAATGGTCTCTTCCTTGTGTGATGTGCTACGGAAGAAAGAAAGCTCTCGCTTTTAATTCTTTAAAGTCTACAAAAAACCAGTAACGGAAACCTAATTAAATATTTATTACAGTTTAGCTTTCGGTCTTCTTGGAGAAAATATGAAATTACGTTCATATTTTTCGCTATACACGCTATACACTTAAAATTTTATTCATTTTATGTGAATTTACAAATCGATCTGATTGAGATTTGGGCCTTAGTAACTGTCTAGTTTGCCTTGGTTGCACCTAAGCGAAACTAGACTAGTCCTAGTAAGGATTTAAATTTTTCGTACTTGAAATATGGAAAAACGAATCAAATCAATGAAAATACAAAAGAGAAAAATTAAATGAAAATATAATAATTTGTAGCATTTTTCAGAATAAGAATGGAGCAGATGTGCTGGATCTCGAATTCATAGTATTTCGCAGCCATAACTAAGCAATGAAAATTCATATTACTTGTTACATGACATTGTGTTACTTTTTTGAGTTTTTTATAATTATCAAATTTCTTGCAATAATATCGGACATTTCAAATTCATTATAACAATTTTACATACAATTTTCTAAAATATAGTTTATATATGTCATGTTATGTATTCCACTTCGCAATGAACATAGAATTATATATCCTTCGCGTGTGAAGAATAATGAACATAGACTCCATCGCTAAACCCGATATAATATAGCTAATCACCAAACGTATGCCGTAAATCCATCGGGCTAGTTTTAAGGCTAATTACTAGTAATTAGCCTTAAAACTAGCCCGATGGATTTACGGCATACGTTTGGTGATTAGCTATATTATATCGGGTTTAGCGATGGAGTCTATGTTCATTATTCTTCACACGCGAAGGATATATAATTCTATGTTCATTGCGAAGTGGAATACATAACATGACATATATAAACTATATTTTAGAAAATTGTATGTAAAATTGTTATAATGAATTTGAAATGTCCGATATTATTGCAAGAAATTTGATTGATATAAAAAACTCGAAAAAGTAACACAATGTCATGTAACAAGTAATATGAATTTTCATTGCTTAGTTATGGCTGCGAAATACTATGAATTCGAGATCCAGCACATCTGCTCCATTCTTATTCTGGAAAATGCTACAAATTATTATATTTTTATTTAATTTTTCTCTTTTGTATTTTCATTGATTTGATTCGTTTTTCCATATTTCAAGTACGAAAAATTTAAATCCTTACCAGGACTAGTCTAGTTTCGCTTAGGGCTACCCAAGGCAAACTAGACAGTTACTAAGGCCCAAATCTCAATCACATCGATTTATAAATTCACATAAAATGAATAAAAGTTTATGAGTTTAGCGAAAAATGTGAACATAATTTCACATTATCTCCGAGAAGACCGAAAGCTAAACTGTAACAAATATATTTCGTCCTGAATGTTTTAGAATTTTTTCTTTATAAATTAAAATTTTTATTTTGGGAGGAATCTGGATCGCAAGTAGAAACTTATAGACTAAATTACAATGGAGAAATGCTTAAAGTAATAAATTTTAGTTCCTAAATAAATAATTATGGGGTTAATCCGAGTGAAATCTTGAGATATATAAATAAAAGAATCACATATCAAATTTTACATATTTTAAATACATTTATAAAATTGTTTGAAAACGTAATATAACATAGTGCTTTTTAAAAAGTTTAATAGAAAATAAGAAAAGGAATCGCAGCAAAGGAAAAAATAATTTAAAACAATTTATGCTTTAAAATTCCATTTACTTTGCCTTCTTTTTTTTCTTGGATGCCTATACGATGCTGAAAATATAAAAATAATTACATGCAAATGAAATTCACGGCATGACTTTTTACATTTCTCCTCCAGAACTTAACACAAAGGACTAACTTATGATAAAATACGAACGAGAAAAATGAAGAGATTTGAAAATTATAAGAGATGAGAAGAAATCAGTAAATAAATCAAACCATTTGTAAAGTGAAATTGTGTTGCTTCGTTATTGACAAATTATCATCATCAAATGATAAATGTAAATTGCATTCTAATATTAAAGTTGATTGTGTTATTAACTTAAGCAATCATAAAATTTTTGATTCTTCTAGATTTTATAGTTATAAGAGATAAGAAGAAATCAGTAAATAAATTAATCCATTTGTAAAGTGAAATTGTGTTGCTTCGTTATTGACAAATTATCATCAAATGATAAATGTAAATTTTATTTCTAATATTAAAGTTGATTGTGTTATTAACTTACGCAATCATAAAATTTTAAATTCTTCTAGATTTTATAGTTATGAAATTTTAAATAATTAGCAATTTTTCTTTCTCGATCGAAAAATAAAATATAGATATGAAATTTTTAAATTTTTAATTATATATTACAATGCATATTTTCAGTTTAGTTTTTTTGGTTTTTAATGTATTTGTTCAATAATTTTGAAATTAAAACTTTGTTATATGTTCAAATAAAATGTTTTATTACAGATTATGATTGATTGGTTTATTGCTGACAGAAATACCAGAAAAATGTTATTATATTTTTATTTTTACTTTTTATTCATTAAATGCTAATTAATTGATATAGAACATTTAGTATTAGCATTTAATTTAATCCGTTATAAAAACTCGTAAAGTAATTTCTTACTTTACGAGTTTTTATAATGGATATTAAGGAGAATTACAATTAATCCTGTCATAAATTATTCGGGAGAAGCTTATGTTAGCATATTTATCTGTAATTGTAATAATCCATAAGAGGAGAAAGATCATTTTCATGCAAAAAATACACGTTTAAGTACACTTACGTCAGCAGCATTGTATGCTCTTCCTTCTCTTTTCAAATCCATTTTAAATGCATATTCACAACAATTAGAAATGCCGATGTATTCCTGAAACAATTACAGTGTTTTTAAAAATAATATATATTTTAAACAAGAATTATATAAAATTAATACATTGTTTTTATAACATATGTATAGAATGCTACAGATAATTTAAGAATTACTTTCACAGATAATTTTAATTATATTTTTAAAATTGTTTAAATTGACACTACAAATTTAGAGCGTGAGAAACAAAATAGATTAAACGAAAGGTTACGATGATATGACTAAAAAGTTATATTATCGGTACATCTAATCAAATTGTTATCTTTTATAAAAAGTTAATTATGCTTATTATCTATCTAGCATAAAACAGAAACAGTTTTATTAGAATTGCATCACAAAACTCATAAGTTATACAGTCAAAAATAAAAGTCGTTCTCCTGGCTTCATTCTTATCATTGAAATTTTGAAATATCTTTATAAGAAGTTGGTTTGTTTTCGGTTCAGTTTGAACTGCTTCTTAACTTTCTAAATAGCTTATAAAAGTTGCCAAGTATAATTTTTCGGGTTCTGTACTCTTTTAACGTTATTAAACAAGTTCGATTTTTTAAGAACTTACAAGTTACAAATGTGACTTACAAATGTGAGGTTCCATACGAACATCGAACTTTTATGTTTCGAATGATGAAAAACCGGCGAGTTAGTTAAGCTCTCACTTTTAGAATATAATAACAAAGCATGACTTAAAGTCTAGCTTAAACAATAAAAGTTCTTTCCAACAAACGAAAGCAAAGGATTTCAATTGCGAGGGGAATATCAAAGTCGAAGGAATTTTAGATGATCGGGAATCAGGTTTAGTCGCGAAATTGTTTTCTCCTGCGCCCGGAAAGGTTTCAAATTGTCACCAGGTGACGAAGGAATATCAATAATCGGTACGGGAATCGAGGGGAAAAACTGATAAATACAAGTTTCAAGGATATGAAGTTCTTTGCTCCAAGATTTTGCTTTATCATAGAAAATGTTGCTCGACCTTTCATCTATTTCCGAGAGACGTTAGCTTTCCCGGAGTTGATCGTGCTCTTCAAGCTTTAAGGACTATTTTTTCCAAGCAACAGTGCGCCCCGGGCATTCGAATCTACTGACCGTAACCGAGGAAGACACTCTTGAGAATATTTGTTACTTTACCCGACTCTATCCTTGTAAATTTGAGTCGATGGAGACGTAGAGATATTTGGCAGAAAACCTTTAAACATTTTTATTAAACGGGAAGAGATAGAAAGCTTGTCTCATTGCTAATTTCATGCTCGCACACGATTGTCACGATCTCTCGACCGTCCCGACCATCGCACAAAGTCAGCAAGCCTTACATAAATTCAATAATAATTGATACAGTAATATGATAACATACTATTATATTGGTTGTAGCTTATTGTTACCATGCCGTTTTAATAAAATTGTTATTGATTTTGAAAAAAAAAATTAACTAAAGAAAAAGAATTTTAAATCGCAACAACGTTACCGTTAATTTTCACTTAATTTTATCATTCAGAATCAAATAATACATTATGAAGCTATAAACAATTCTGAACATATTATTTCGTAATCAAACAGTGGACTTACATCATTATTCAGGAAACAAACTTTTTCAAATTTCTCATCTGTAGACAGAAGTTTTCCTGTCTCAACAATTGCATTATAACAATTGTCAAATAGCTCAAGACTCTGAAAATATTTTAAAATGAATTATTTTCAAAAATACATTATTAAGATAAATTAATTAATTAATACGATATTTAAAATATGCAATAATTCATTTTTACTCGGAAAACGTTAAGATCTTTAGCACAAGCGGGTGGTGATAGTCTGTCGTTTAAAACTATATAAGTGTAAATACTTTTAATCGTTTTACAAGCAGTATAATTCGTTTTATATATGTTTATATAATAATTAAAATTTCATATTTAAAATATTTTTAAAACATTCCTTATCACAATATCGATCTAACATACTCTTTGGACAACTCGGGTATAATTTTGTTCCTAAGCTATTAACTTGGTACAAAGAAAGACAAACGATGAAAATGAAACCTACAAAATACATCTTCAAGGCTTTTAAAAGCTTAAAATTTTAATTCCGATTTTATATATTGACACGAATCCTTTTATAGGATGAGATTCATGATTATTTATTGATTGAAAGTAATAAATAACTTGTTTTTAAGATAATGTTATTTATTCAAGGACGACATCTTCGTCTATAATTATGACCTTGCCTGGAATGTTGTTATGTTTTACGCAATTTTTGTATTCTAATTTAATTCTATTAAGTTAATTTTAATTGTTTTAACAAACACTTAAATATAATACTAAAAATCTGGAGAAAATATTGAGACGATCAAAATATTTTTAGTGAATCTTATTGTTTATAGGCCTAATTCTATGAGATAATATGCCTAATTTCAGTATATTTAATAATTAAATACATTTTTAGTTTATGTTTTCTTATATTTAGATGGCTTCTTAAATGTTAGACTGATGAATTAGGATTCGATCCTAATCCAGACTACCATAATTTTTTCGTGGGTACATAAGTCCTGGTTCGAATTAGTCGACCCTATTTTGTGTCAAACCCGTTGTTAATGGCGCAATTATGGTCTGTTTTATAATTTTATAATGCGCTAAAACTACGCATTAATTAATCAACATAACTGGTTATAAGACACTATGGAAGATATATCTAAAAATAGAGGGCATCAAAATTGCTTAACAATAGTGACACCCTGTGTAATAAATGTATATAATCTTGAAAAATCAAGATTACAACGATTGAATTAATCTGACTTGTAAAAGGTATCTTCGTTGTCAAGGTTTCCTTTCGAACGATTGATATACATAATGAGGAAGTGAGATGAAAAACTAAGTTAAATAAAATTATTACTGTATATAAAATGAAAATCCTATTTTTAACTTTCTAATGTAAATGATCAGATGGATAATGTAAATTTGGCTTACAAAACACAAATTGGTTCTTAATAATCATCAGTTATGAATTTATTTCGCATTTTAATAAACATTTTTTTCCAAAAAAGTTCTTTAAAATAATTTAGTTGAAAAGAATTTAATCAGATAAATGTAAATTGTATGCTCGCATTTTATCATTCTCAAATTTTCTGATATAGAGGATGACCCAAAAGTATTAATAAGTTAATAGAGATATATTTATTTAAATTGTTTTAACTGTTAAAACCGGTTTGGAACAACTGCGAACTGTTTGTGATTTCGTCACTTCACTGTAAACGAATAAAAATTTATTCATTTCGCTTATAATTCTTTTAATATTAAAGATTAAATTTGGAGATCTTTCTGACTCCGGAATATGCTCCAAACGGTCTTGTTGGTTCCATGTATAAATGGCCTTGCAAAAACTGGACTAATTTACAATCTTATTTACATTGTCATTGAAAAGTGAAGATATATTTTGTCATGAATAAGATCATTTTTATGTGAATATTTTGCAGTCGCTCATTCAATTTGTCATGCAAAATACAACAAAATAAAAAATATTAATAATCTGGAAATATCAAACTAACCTTATATAATAACAATAAATGATTTACTCCATTTATATTATTCATATAAAAATTTGTCGTGTTTTTCTTTATAATTTTTAAACTTGCTTTCCNAAAAAAAGAAAACTTTAAAACAAGTCCAGTTATTAATTTTAAAAACGAAGATGTCGTCCTTGAGTAAACATCAATCTTGATAGCAAGTTTCAATTGATGAATAATCATGATATTTATTCATCCAATAAAAGAATTTGTGTCAATATATAAGATCGGAATTAAAATTTTAAGCTTTTAAAAACCTTGAAGATGTATTTTGTAGGTTTCATTTTCATCGTTTGCCTTTCTTTGTACCAAGTTAATAGCTTAGGAACAAAATTATACTCGATGTTATACAAATGAAAAGTATTTGTTTCAAATAAATATAATCAACTAGCTGTAACGCCCGGGTTTATAAAGTAGAGTACCTTTCGCAGTAATTGTTACATCCGGCGTTATTAATCGTAAATTTCAAAAATGCACGTGGTAAAACCAATTTTAAGATAATTATCAGAATGCCCATAGACTACGTGAAAGTATGTCCTTGTAAATAGCAAGTTTATAGATAAATTATTATAATTAGTTTATTATTTGGTTTAGATTATTTAGATCGCCAACGAGACCCGTGGGCGATCTGCCGAGAGGAGTTTTATGGAAAACTGATTATATTGGTGTTACTAACTTGCAGAAAACCCGGAAAACTGCACATGGCTAAACTACCGACGACCACCAGTGCGACAGTTTCGACTCCGCACAAGCGAGTGCCATATATTGCTCATCAAAGTGTTAATATAGAGCGTCTATTTCGCGCTATAATATTATTGCTGTAACTAAATGAATATACTGTAATGTTTATTTTTTTTTTAAATTATACTCTTTGTTATATGATTTATATTTAGTTTATTATTTTTAAAATTTTTTTGCGAATAGATGGCGCTGCATGTAGATACATCAAATCCAATGTAAAAAGAAATTAATAGATATATGAAAACGCAATCAGTATTTTGGAGTGGGATTATAACGTTATCAAAGTTAGAAAGAAGTATGCTAAAGTAACTGCTCAGTTTCGTAAGAATTGGTCAAAAGGCGTAGGAGTGTACTATACATCAAACAAACAAACAAACAATCATTCTCATTTATATATATAGACAAAAATAATTAAAATATTATTAATCTTTGACACTTTATAAGATAAAAAAATATATATATATGTCTAAATACTGCATAGAATACCTGTCTGTCTATTTCATATATATCAATATATTTTCTATTTCTAAACCCTTTGATCAATTCGAATAAAATTTTTTGCTTGTTTTCTACAACCTTGGAGAAAATAGTCTACCATCCAACCCGTCCTCCATGTGATCTTATCCACTTGACACTTTCTGCTCATTTAAATTCAATACATTAGTATATAAGTAAGCATTCATAATAATTAATCAAGGTGCCATGCGATCCACCAATCATATTCTTAGTGAACTTTTCAAGTGGATTTGGCACTTTACCGAAATAACGCCTTTAATTTGAGCTTGCCTAAATTAACCAAACTTATAATTTTAATGTTTGTTCTTATTATTTTTCGTTCGAATAACTCTGTGAATATCAGTCCCTATAATATATAAATAATTTTTATCTGAAATTATTTAATATTTTAAAACATTTCTAAACACAAAGAACAGTTTTAATAAGAAAGTTTGTTATCAGATGTCGGAAAAAAAGAAAACTTTAAAACAAGTCCAGTTATTAACTTTAAAGACGAAGATGTCGTCCTTGAATAAATAATATTAACTTGAGAGCAAGTTATTTATTACTTTCAATCGATGAATAATCATGAATCTCATTCTATAAAAGGATTCGTGTCAATACATAAGATCAAATTAAAAATTTAACCTATTAAAAACTTTGAATATGTATTTTGTAGGTTTCATTTTCATCGTTTGCCTTTCTTTGTACCAAGTTAATAGCTTAGGAACAAAATTATATTCGAGTTGTCCAAAGAGTGTGTTAGATCGATATTGTGGTAAGGAATTTTTAAAAATATTTTAAATATAAAATTTTAATTATTATATAAACATATATAAAAAGAATTATAGTGCTTGTAAAACGATTAAAATTATTTACACTTAAATAGTTTTAAACGACAGAATATCACCACCCGCTTGTGCAAGAGGGCTTGGCGTTTACAGAGTAAAAATAAATTATTGCATTATTTTAATATTATATTAATTTATTTTAATAATGAGTTTTTGAAAATAATTTATTTTAAAATATTTTCAGGGTCTTGAGCTATTTGACAATTGTTATAATGCAATTGTTGAGACGGGAAAACTACTGTCCACAGACGAGAAATTAGAGAAAGTTTGTTTCCTGAATCATGATGTAAGTCCACGTTTTATTAAGAAATAATATATTCAGAATTATATATAACTTCCTAATCTAGAATTTCATTCTGAATGATAAAATTAAGTGAAAACTAACGGTTACGATGTTATGACTACAAATTTTCCTTATTTTATTAATTGTTTTAAAATTAATAACAATTTTATTAAAAACTGCATCGTAACAGTAAACTACAACCAATATAACAGTATGTTAACATATTACTGTTTCAATTATTACGAAATTGGTAACTTGTTTAGTAACGTTGACAGAGTATAGGACTCAAAGAATTATGTTTAGCAGCTTTTATAAGCTATTTAGAAAGTTAAGAAGCAGTTCAAACTGAACCGTAAACAAACCAACTTATATATTTCAAAATTTCAATGATAAGAATGAAGCCAGGGGAACGACTTTTATTTTTGACTTATAACTTATGAGTTTTGTGATGCAATTCTAATAGAACTGTTTCTATTTTATGCTAGATAGATAATAAGCATAATTAACTTTTATAAAAGATAACAATTTGATTAGATGTACGATAATATAACTTTTTAGTCATATCATCGTAACCTTTCGTTTAATCTATTTTGTTTCTCACGCTCTAAATTTGTAGTGTCAATTTAAACAATTTTAAAAATATAATTAAAATTATCTGTGAAAGTAATTCTTAAATTATCTGTAGCATTCTATACATATGTTATAAAAACAATGTATTAATTTTATATAATTCTTGTTTAAAATATANAATTATTACGGAATTTGTAATTTGTAACTTTTTACGAAATGTAACATGTTTTGTAACGTCGATAAAGTATAGGACTGGAAAATTATATTTGGCAACTTTTATAAGCTATTTAGAAAGTTAAGAAGCAGTTCAAACTGAATCGAAAACAAACCAACTTCTTATAAAGATACTTCAAAATTTCAGCAATAAGAGTGAAGCCAAGTAGAATGACTTTTATTTTTGACTGTATAACTTAAGAGTTTTGTGATGCAATTCTAATAGAACTGTTTCTGTTTTATGTTAGATAGATAATAAGCATAATTAACTTTTACAAAAAAATAACAATTTGATAAACAATAGTAACGTTTACGTTTAATCTACAGTAGAGCATCGATTATCCGACTCAATTGGGGACTCAGGTTGGTCGAATAACTGAAAAAATCGGATAACCGAAAAGAAGGAAAAAAATATATTATTAGTATAGTATATTAGTATATCCCATATAATTAGTATATCGCTGTTAACCAACTTCGCGTTGAATTTTCATCTATGTTAAGCCTAACAATTTTTTTAAAAAATAATAATCGTCGCTATTGTATCGTTAAAAATTATTTTTAAATTATTTTATTGCTCACGAAACAAACAACCACTCATAATTAGAAAATTAAGTCTCGTTTAAATATTGGCCTCNCAACTTATATATTTCAAAATTTCAATGATAAGAATGAAGCCAGGGGAACGACTTTTATTTTTGACTTATAACTTATGAGTTTTGTGATGCAATTCTAATAGAACTGTTTCTATTTTATGCTAGATAGATAATAAGCATAATTAACTTTTATAAAAGATAACAATTTGATTAGATGTACGATAATATAACTTTTTAGTCATATCATCGTAACCTTTCGTTTAATCTATTTTGTTTCTCACGCTCTAAATTTGTAGTGTCAATTTAAACAATTTTAAAAATATAATTAAAATTATCTGTGAAAGTAATTCTTAAATTATCTGTAGCATTCTATACATATGTTATAAAAACAATGTATTAATTTTATATAATTCTTGTTTAAAATATATATTATTTTTAAAAACACTGTAATTGTTTCAGGAATACATCGGCATTTCTAATTGTTGTGAATATGCATTTAAAATGGATTTGAAAAGAGAAGGAAGAGCATACAATGCTGCTGACGTAAGTGTACTTAAACGTGTATTTTTTGCATGAAAATTATCTTTCTCTTCTTATGGATTATTACAAATAAAGATGAAATATGCTTTTCCTGAATAATTTATCATAACAGGATTAATTGTAATTTATCCAATTTTGCTTAATATCTGTCATTAAAACTCGCAAAGTAAGGAATTCATTTAACATGCTAATACTGAACGTTTTATATCAATTAATTAGCATTTAATGAATAAATGTTAAAAAAAACAATAGCTAAAAATTTTCTAGTACAATAAGATCCCGCTTAACGGGGGGATACGTTCCTAGACGACAAAAATGACGAGGTCATTTTAACACAGAGTAAATAGGGTAAGGAGAACACGCGACCAAAAATAAACAGATTTTACTTTAATTTTGAGTTATTTTTTATATTAATTTGCATAATAATGTAAGTTAAACAAGTAAAACGGCAAGGCCGTGTTTGGGACAAGACTATGTCTCGGAGACTCACTACTAAGCGGAATCACTTTGAAGCTCAAGGCAGGTCTCATTCTCATTCTCCTATCTTCTTTGATATCGCTGCTTTTGGGCGCGATCGTTCAAACTTCGCCGGCCACGACCACGAGGTTGTCCACGATGCATTTTCGATGAAATTAACCTATCCAATTTAGAAATTTCTCCCTGTTGTGTGTCGGTCCGGGTTGAATTTTTGTCGATGCGTAACGAAAATTTCCTGTTTTTGAAAAAACAATCGTGGCTATTGTATCGTCCGAAATTATTTTTTATTTTGCACAAACAATATACAGTTTAACCCGATTATAACGTTGTCGGATCTAACGACAACCCTAATATAACGTAAAATTTTTATCGGTCGCACGATTTTACTATACTAGATAATGTTAAAAAAGCCACTTGTAACGACATGAAACCGTTTTAATGTCATATTTGAAGCACTCCCAAATTTACAAAATTAGATTACAAATTTATTTAACATAGAAGAAATTACGTATTCGGTCCTAAGGCCAGGGTTCACTTCTTAGAATGACTGTGGGTAGTACTCTCCCCACCTGACTTCGGTGGAGTGAGGTGGCTGTTTTGCCTGTTTGTAGAAGAGGGTCGCCATTTTGGATTTTATTTTGACTCGGTTCTCGGTCCCCTGACTACCTACGAGTCTGGATCTTTTTATGTGCCAAACATTTGGGCACCTAATGCTCTGTGCCAAATATCAACGCTCGACATACTCTGTACTCCTTCATACCTCTATGCTGGTAACATAAAACGGCAGTACGATTTTATAAACAAGACATAGTCTTGTCAATAACACATAAACATATGCACACAGAAATGTAAAGTTCATTTTTTTGTGACGAATGTCCTGGCTATTCTGAAATTCTTGATTTTTTTGCAATGAGGTTGTGTAGTGTCATTTGTTGCGTTTTTTTTTCTTTCGTTAAGCAAATGTCGGTAGTAGAAGATCGCATCCAAAACGCCTCGTCTTGCTTTTGCCCTCCTTCCAAAATCTGGATCATTCGCCACAATTTGATCAACGATTTCGGTTATCGTTACCAAACTTTTACTAAGGAAATCTGTAGAGAAATTCTTTGGGTTCTTCGTTTTCAGAATCATCATTTTCCAGTTCTACATGACTTCCTTGTTCTGCCAGTTTTTGAAGGTCGTCGTTGGTAAGGCTCTCACCAGAAACATGCAGTAACTCCTCAATATAGGCCTACTGCTCGTCTACATCTAGTCTTGCTTTATCGTTAGATTGACCAAATTGTCATCCTAACGATATAGCGATAGGCTCTTCTCGTTGAGAATTCTTGGATACCTTCAGCCATAACTTCTTCCAAACTTCTTTCATGCATTCATCAGTTAATTCTTGCCAAGCGAATCGATATTGCCTATGGCATCCATGTTATAGTTTTTCCAAAATTGCACCAAACAATCATAGGTTTAAGCAAAGTACAGCGCTACAACGAATTGCTATCTTTTGCTGATTGGTTAGTGTTTGGGAATAATCGTATTATATATGAATAAATGAAATGTTCGGATAATTTAAATCAGCGTAAATTTTGAGCTTTTTTTAGGCTTCGAGCAGACCACCTTATATCGAATCAGCGTTAATCGAGGTAGCGTTAAGCAGGGTCTTACTGTATTTCTGTCTGCAGTAAACCAATCAAACAAAATATGTAATAAAATATTTTTATTCGAACATATATCGAAGTTATAATTTAAAAATTATTGAACAAATACATTAAAAATCAAAAAAATTAAACTGAAAATAAGCATTGTAATATATAATTAAAAATTTAAAAATTTCATATCTATATTTTATTTTTCGATCGAGGAAGAAAAATTGCTAATTATTTAAAATTTCATAACTATAAAATCTAGAAGAATCAAAAATTTTATGATTGCTTAAGTTAATAACACAATCAACTTTAATATTAGAAATGCAATTTACATTTATCATTTGATGATAATTTGTCAATAATTAAGCAACACAATTTTACTTTACAAATGGATTAATTTATTTACTGATTTCTCCTCATCTGTTATAATTTTCAAATCTCTTAATTTTTCTCGTTCCATATTTTATCATAAGTTAGTCCTTTGAGTTAAGTTCTGGAGGAGAAATGTAAAAAGTCATGCCGTGAATTTCATTTACATCTAATCATTTTTACATTTTCAGCATTGTATAGGCACTCAAGAAAAAAACGAGGACAAGGTAAATGGAATTTTAAAGCATAAATTGTTTTAAATTATTTTTTTCCTTCGCTGCAATTCCTTCTCGTATTTTCTATTAAACGTTTTAAAACTACTATGTTATACAGTAGAGTCTCGAAAACTCGGCACTCGATAACCCGGCAGTCCGGATAACTCGGCCACACCCTTGCAGGGCAAAAAAATCCTTAGTTAATTAATTTTCATTATAGACATCTTTATGCCTCATAAAGTATTTTTCTGAGGTCTGTCTTATCAGGTAAATTACTGTACACAGTGTATTCATTAATTTTTGTTTTCATGTAGTAAAGGTTCTATGCCTTCATAAAGGACGTACTTTTCCTTTGTTTAAGGGTATTTGGGCAGTTTATTCTCTGTTGTATTCTCAAGTAAACAATACACACAAGTACAGTACAGTATTTTCTGAGGAAACACTCGTACTTATTTTTTTTAACCCCATTCCCGATAACCCGGCATTTTCACAAACTCGGCCACCCTTNCTTTTGTTTTCACTGGACTAATTGCAAATTTTCTTTTTTACAGAATGAAGAGGTTGGTGCGGTTTTGGAAGCGGTTCCGGCGGAGGAAGGCGATGGCGCCGGAGGGAGGGGGTTCCTCGAACGGCGCGGAACGAGTCTGTCGGACTCGGCGCTCGAAGAGACGTTGGAGGAACGGGGCTCGACGAGCCAGAGGTAGCGGGTGAAGAAGACCTTCCCCAAGTGCGCGTGGCGTGGCATCCTCCCGGACTCGGGATTATGCCACGCTACACTCTCGGTCCGACGCACTTGGCCAAGGTCTTCGGGGGTCATCCTGCCACAGGCCTTGCTGTGGAAGATGTAGAAAGTGACGGCTCGTCCGAGTCGACATTTTCTGGTTGGTCGCGTTCTGCCTGTTCGTCTGCCACGGCGACGCTACTGCCTCGCCGAAGTCGGAACGAGGAGGAATCGGAGGAGAGAGCCGCCCGACTCTCGGAACCGTGGTTTCTGTGGTTTTGTTCCCTTCGGACGGCTGCGGATCCCTCGGCCTAGGCGGTGATCCTCTTCGATTTTCCCCTTCACCCGGATGCGACATTCTTATTGGATTAACACTTTCAACCGGACTCGACACCTTTTCTTAATGAAAATATATTATTTATAAAAATGATTTTTTTTAAATGGCAGCTTATTTTTTAGAATTATATATTATTCCTAGCAGATGAGCCCGGCGTTGCTCGAGCAAAAAAATAACACCAGAAAAAATTAAATAATTAAAAGCTAATGGCTTTCTTTCTCCAGTAACACATCACATAAAGAACAGTTGATTTACATATATTTTATTAAAGGAAATGCATTTCGGGTCTTAATGACCCCTCTTCAGTCCTTAGAATGGTTGATTGTTGGTTACAATTGACATTAAAGGGTAACTGACTGGGTAGGTAATTTACCAGGGTGGCTGAAATATTCCGAACATCTTTAAGTACACGGTTGCACTTGCATTCTGCAAGTGAAACCGTGTACTTAAAGATGTTCGGACAACTGTTACAACTGTTGTATCTATATGGGAGGGTAGGATAGTTTCACCAAATGGGAGCCATCTGGAGGTGGGGCGGGATGTAATCANTTGATTTATGTATATTTTATTAAAGAAAATGCATTTCGGGTCTTAATGACCTCTCTTCAGTCCTTAGACTTTATAAAAGAAAAAGAGATAGATATGGGTTACATTAAACAGAATAGTACATATAGGCTAATATTTTAACAAAAATTTTTTGACATGGTTGATTGTTGGTTACAATTGACATTAGAGAGTATGTTGGGCAATTGGCTTGGTAATCAGTTTACTAGGGTTGCATCAGAGTTCTGATCATCTTCGATTATGCGGTTACATTTGTAGAATGAAGTTGTATCTATATGGGAGGGCAGTGTAGGTTAACCAGATGGGGGTCATCTGGGGGAGGGCGGGATGGAATCACATGTGGATACTACCTGTTAGAGAGGAGGGGTTTCCAGATGTCACTAATGGTTAGATCGTCATTTAAGTTCATTTTATAGCCTAAGTTTTTATTTTCGTGATTTCAAGTTGTTCATATAATTTCCTTTTCATACTATTTTTTTCTATTTTAAGTATTTTTAGATTATTAAGTGAGATCTCACGACCTTTACTAATGTAATGTATGGCTACGGCAAAATTAGTGTAATTAAATTTAATAGCACGTGAATGTTCTTTTAGTCTTATTTTTCTTCCAGTTTTCTTTTAGTCTTATTTAGTCTTCCAGTTTCACCTATGTATTGGTAATCCAGTTGCAGGCTATTCTATTTATGACGTTATTTTGTTGCATTATGTCAATATTTTCAAAAATATTTTACTTAGTTATTAGTAATTTTTTTGATATTATTAGTAAATAGAGGGGCTAGAGTTATGTTATGTGATTTTAATAGTTTTTTTAATTTTTCGAAAATTGTGGAGATGTAAGTTTTTTATAAGTCATTTGAGTTGGTATTATATTTTTGGGGGTTGCAGTAGGGTTAGTTTGGTAAGCCAGTTTTCTAGTATCTTATTTGGATAGTCATTTAGTTGAAAGACTTTATAAATGTGGGCTATTTCTTTAGTTTGTTCAAGGTAATTGCTTGTACGTGTTTTAATTTTGGAGATATACATGTTAAAAATATTTTTCTTAATATAGCCTACATAGATTTACTGTACTGGAATAATAGTACACTTTTTAAAACTTAAGCTGTTATGAGACCTTTGGACTGTGATGTCTAAAAATGGTAAATTGTTATTATATTCAAGTTCTAAATCAAAAGTTATGTTGGTTACTATATTATTGGCACTGTTAAAAATGGTTTGAGGGTTGGTTAAAATAGCGTCATAAATTGTGAAGCAGTCATCTGCATATCTATTATTCTGCCTCTGAGGTTTCTAATAATATGATCTATTTTTATAATACATAATTCAGCTAGTTTAGGATCTATACATGAACCCATAAAGATACCGGTATATTGTCTAAAAATTTTTTTATTACAAGTAAAACAACTATTATTTAGAGCAAACTGAACCAGTTGAATTACCCAATTATCACAATTTAGATTAGTTAATGTACTAATTATAAAACTTTTACGTATAGATGGATATATATTTTTAATGTCTAGGCTTAACATTCTGCTGTTAGCATTAATATTGAGTTTTTAGAGATTGCTAATGAATTTTTTTCAGTATTTTTAATGCTATAATCAGAATTGTGATATTGATTTAATTTATTCTTAAGGAATTTTTCAAGATTGTATAACTCGTAAAATTTAATATCTACTAATGGTCTCTTCCTTGTGTGATGTGCTACGGAAGAAAGAAAGCTCTCGCTTTTAATTCTTTAAAGTCTACAAAAAACCAGTAACGGAAACCTAATTAAATATTTATTACAGTTTAGCTTTCGGTCTTCTTGGAGAAAATATGAAATTACGTTCATATTTTTCGCTATACACGCTATACACTTAAAATTTTATTCATTTTATGTGAATTTACAAATCGATCTGATTGAGATTTGGGCCTTAGTAACTGTCTAGTTTGCCTTGGTTGCACCTAAGCGAAACTAGACTAGTCCTAGTAAGGATTTAAATTTTTCGTACTTGAAATATGGAAAAACGAATCAAATCAATGAAAATACAAAAGAGAAAAATTAAATGAAAATATAATAATTTGTAGCATTTTTCAGAATAAAAATGGAGCAGATGTGCTGGATCTCGAATTCATAGTATTTCGCAGCCATAACTAAGCAATGAAAATTCATATTACTTGTTACATGACATTGTGTTACTTTTTTGAGTTTTTTATAATTATCAAATTTCTTGCAATAATATCGGACATTTCAAATTCATTATAACAATTTTACATACAATTTTCTAAAATATAGTTTATATATGTCATGTTATGTATTCCACTTCGCAATGAACATAGAATTATATATCCTTCGCGTGTGAAGAATAATGAACATAGACTCCATCGCTAAACCCGATATAATATAGCTAATCACCAAACGTATGCCGTAAATCCATCGGGCTAGTTTTAAGGCTAATTACTAGTAATTAGCCTTAAAACTAGCCCGATGGATTTACGGCATACGTTTGGTGATTAGCTATATTATATCGGGTTTAGCGATGGAGTCTATGTTCATTATTCTTCACACGCGAAGGATATATAATTCTATGTTCATTGCGAAGTGGAATACATAACATGACATATATAAACTATATTTTAGAAAATTGTATGTAAAATTGTTATAATGAATTTGAAATGTCCGATATTATTGCAAGAAATTTGATAATTATAAAAAACTCAAAAAAGTAACACAATGTCATGTAACAAGTAATATGAATTTTCATTGCTTAGTTATGGCTGCGAAATACTATGAATTCGAGATCCAGCACATCTGCTCCATTCTTATTCTGAAAAATGCTACAAATTATTATATTTTCATTTAATTTTTCTCTTTTGTATTTTCATTGATTTGATTCGTTTTTCCATATTTCAAGTACGAAAAATTTAAATCCTTACTAGGACTAGTCTAGTTTCGCTTAGGTGCAACCAAGGCAAACTAGACAGTTACTAAGGCCCAAATCTCAATCAGATCGATTTGTAAATTCACATAANTATGAAAATAATTTAACTTTAATGTTTTCTTATATTTATAATTATAAGCTATTCCAATGAAATGTTTATTCTCGTAATTATTTCTACTTAATAATTTCCTTATTTGATATCTAAATTATTCAATTTTTTCATTTAAATTTAATTACAGCTTTAATAATTTGTTTTCTAATTTTCATATCCTACGTTTCATAATGACATTTTTTTCTGAATTTAGTTTTAACGTATTAGGAGCAGTCTCCTCCATTAAAAAGCACTTTAGATCAGTGTTTCTCAAACTTTTCGTTCACGTGATCTAATATATTTGTAATGGTCCCGCGATCCAAATTGTTATAATATAAAATTTTTTAAAAACATGGTGAATAGGAGTCACTATATATTAAATTACAAAATAAAATTATTCACTTGTGTGAATTGTAACATCGAGTGCATTTCCATTAAGAGCAGTTCGGGCGAATTTCGATTTGTAACAAATAATTTGCTTCAATTTCTGTTTTTGTTATTGAAATTTAACTATTAAAAAAAATGCAAGACTGGCGATTGTAAACAAAATGGACTGTTTCAAAATTATTCGGGAATCTATTTTACTTTGAAAAATATTTTTTAAGTTTTGAAAGTTTTTTCTTTTTCATAAACTTCATGAACTCTTTTTTAAAATGCACTTTACCGAATGTGTCAATATTTTGCCAATTTTATTTTGTATATATGCAAATAAAAAAAATTCATTAAAAGTTATTTATTGATTCACTTGTGCTAAAATTCAAAAAAAGTTATTTATTTGTTGTAATTTATTACTCCACGTGGCCAGCTCGTCCTGGTGAGATGCGCACCTATAATAGAACTCCCCGTATTCAGGGAATGGAACCGCTTGGTCACTGGTGGGCCTTCTATTGATATTTCTTGATATGGCACTATCATGTGGATGAGGAGTGTTGAAATTCTAGCTATCTTTTCTCTGTAAACCTTACAAGTTTGAAATTTTCAAATAATGTATTCCGCCATTAAAAATGAAATATCTTCAGTGTATAATATTCGTATACGAGATTATCTGGAATTTAAAACATTTAAGTTCATTTCAAATTAATTCATCTTAAAAATGCGTAACAAAATTGTGAGAAGCCGGGGGAGTTAGAGAGTAATGCTCTAAACCAGGCATGACCAACATACGGCCCGCGGGCCAGATCCGGCCCGTCTAATGAATTTATGTGGCCCGCGATCAATCTTCCAATATTAGCTACTGAAGTCCGAATAGCTCGATGAAAAATTTTGACGTCTAAAAAAAAAAAAACAAAAGTTAACAACTCACCGTGCGTTTAGAGTTAACACTCTATTACAAATCTCGTAGGTACAGTACAGCATAGAATGCTGATAAAGCATGATAATGTGAAAAATGTATCTGTAATTTCTATATACAATTCAGTCTCTACGCGTGACATTACAATGAGATCTCGCACCACCTCAGAATCTTCTTAGGGCAGCCTCTGGTTCGTCCCGTAGAAAAAGTTTTCTTTCCAATTCGGCCTGGGGACAAAAACTGTTGGCCACCCCTGCTCTAAACCCTTTTCCCGACGTTTGGAACGCCAGTGGAATCACATGCACGACGTTCTAAACGCCATTGTAAAACTTCTAGGCTTACAGGAAGGCGGAGCTGAACGTCCGACGTATACGTTTTTGCGTCGAAAACGTCGGCTGCAACCTCTCTATAATGTTTTCACTTAACTCCTGGATTTCACAAAATATTTTGAAAGTTGAAAATATAAGTCAGTTGATGTAAATTATAAAATTTACAAATCGCAATATTATTCAGTAGTTGACAAAATAAATTTTTAAAATTCGGAAAGTTTGTTTTATTCAAATTATGCTAATGGTCGAATCATGAAATAAAAACAAAAATAAATTATATTTATTTGAAAAAGTTTATTTCGAATAAATAAAATCAGAATAGATAGTTTTTAAGTTTGTATAAAATAATAAAATTATAAATATTAATACTTTACAATACAGGACTTTTTCAGAGAAACAAAAAAATTTTCAAAATACAAACACAGAAAGTCTTTTAAAGACTTTAAAGACTTAAATAATATTATAATATGACTTTAAAGTAATAAAGTTATATTATAAAAAACATTATAACTAATAAATATATTTTAAAAATTAAAATTGAGAGACGTTTTGTGCTTTATTATTAAAATCATATTCAATTTCCAATATGTAATAATAAAACTATATAAAATACACCACGATAATAAGAATACCGTATTTACTCGCATATAGGACGAGGTGTGACTTCAAAAGATCAAAACAAATAAAAATTAGATTTATTAATACAGTTCTAATTTTATTTCGTTTAATCACAGATATAACATCAAATGCTCGTAAATGAACACACTCTACCACAAAAATTACTGGCATTTTAAACTTTACGAAAAAATCTTGTAAAATCGACAACATAATTTATTCACTTAAAGCTGGACAATCGGGAACCTTTTTTACCATTTTGCCGAATCCCCTCCCCGTCGATTACACATGAGTTTCTCGGAATTCTGATTTCCGAATAATCATCTGTTTTCACGTGATAATGGATTAAAACTGATACCAAGCTCCCATGTAATTTTGGAATTTCAATTTGGAATTCAATTCAANTAAAATTTACAAATCGCAATATTATTCAGTAGTTGACAAAATAAATTTTTAAAATTCGGAAAGTTTGTTTTATTCAAATTATGCTAATGGTCGAATCATGAAATAAAAACAAAAATAAATTATATTTATTTGAAAAAGTTTATTTCGAATAAATAAAATCAGAATAGATAGTTTTTAAGTTTGTATAAAATAATAAAATTATAAATATTAATACTTTACAATACAGGACTTTTTCAGAGAAACAAAAAAATTTTCAAAATACAAACACAGAAAGTCTTTTAAAGACTTTAAAGACTTAAATAATATTATAATATGACTTTAAAGTAATAAAGTTATATTATAAAAAACATTATAACTAATAAATATATTTTAAAAATTAAAATTGAGAGACGTTTTGTGCTTTATTATTAAAATCATATTCAATTTCCAATATGTAATAATAAAACTATATAAAATACACCACGATAATAAGAATACCGTATTTACTCGCATATAGGACGAGGTGTGACTTCAAAAGATCAAAACAAATAAAAATTAGATTTATTAATACAGTTCTAATTTTATTTCGTTTAATCACAGATATAACATCAAATGCTCGTAAATGAACACACTCTACCGCAAAAATTACTGGCATTTTAAACTTTACGAAAAAATCTTGTAAAATCGACAACATAATTTATTCACTTAAAGCTGGACAATCGGGAACCTTTTTTACCATTTTGCCGAATCCCCTCCCCGTCGATTACACATGAGTTTCTCGGAATTCTGATTTCCGAATAATCATCTGTTTTCACGTGATAATGGATTAAAACTGATACCAAGCTCCCATGTAATTTTGGAATTTCAATTTGGAATTCAATTCAACACCTTTGCTCTTCCTATTGTTGTTCATCTTTACTCTTAACAAAACACAACAACGATTGAAACGACACAGATAAAATACTTTTGTTTTGAAACATCAGAGAGTGAGCATCTGGTAAAAAATGAGAATACACGGTTTATAAAAATTGTTGCAAAAACACAAAAAATTCTTTGCTCGCGCGTATAGGACGACCTAGGTTTTTGAAGCAGTGAAAAATGAATAAAAAACTCGTCTTACATGCGAGTAAATACGGTAAATAAACCAGCAGCGAGTTGATCAACTATCGTTGCACCATTTAAAATGTTGGTGGCGCCATCTGTTATCAAATTTTATTTTTAAAATGTTTATATTTTTTAATTATTATAAAATGGCAGAATCTTAATTTCGAGATTATATATAGAATTTATAAAAAATTATAAATGCTAATTATAAGTAAAATCGTCATTAAGTCAAACCCTGTTGCATATATGACATGACCTCCTTTGTTTCCCCACCCTATCAATCTTTTATCACCAAAATTTAGTATCATCAATCCCCCTAATAAACAAACATCGCTGCAATATTTTAGAAATTTTCGACAAAAGCACAAGGGTAATTAAGCTTAAAAGAAGGTAAACAAAATCGTGCCCCCACTATACACTAACATCCATAAATACGGGAATGTTTTTGTATTTCTCAACGTTTCAAGGATTCCCCAGTCCAAAAGTATAAAAATCTTGAGAGGTCATTTTTTAACCGATTGCCATACGAGTTGGGAACTCTTTTGTTATGGGGTTCCCAACTTGTGTTTCGCCAATAAAATACGTTGTGTCTGGTGACATATGAATGTGCCAATGCAGATTTGGGATGTCGCTATTATATCGCAAAATCGTCGCTATTATATCGTTAAAAATTAGAAAATTAAGCCTCGTTTAAATACTGGCTCCCTTTCATGGTCGAATGAGTGTTGCCAGCTAAAACACGTAAAAATAATTTTAAAGTAGCCAAGACATAGCCAAATATTGTAGCGCCACATCACTAGCGGACATGTGAAATTTGCCGACTAGGACGGTCGGTGAACCGAGGTGTCGCTTAATCGGGGGTCGGATAATCGAGGCTCTACTGTAATTAATTATACACACAAATTTTTATATGTACAGTACAAAATATCGACGCTTACTACTGTATGTAACGTATACTACTGTATGCTAATTACTGCGTCTGGAGACTACGCACTGGTCGTGATCCGCTTTGTTTATGTGATAACGTATTGGTAGGATTAATAACGTAGGCCATGTACTTCGGTCATGACAAGTTTTAATTCAATCAGAGAGTGAGCTGACTGTGCTTTTGCTTATCTTGGTTAGATTAAAAAATTCGCAGAGGGGCGACATTACTTTGGCAGATCGTCCATATATTGCGTTGCCGTATCCTATTAAACCAAATCTTTTAATTAATGTCTATAGAGTACTGAAAGGTGTATCTGTTTAATTCTACCAGCATGGCTGGATGGTCAAGCGATTAAGTTGGCAGACTATCGCTCTGTGGATCCGAGATCAAATCCAGATTGGTGAAAAACCCCGGGAATTTTCCTGAGGTCATCTGTTTTGGATATGTCGGGCCTCGTCCCTCATCACCTGCCCAAATCCTCATGACAAACTTTCTAAAAAAGGCCTCTTAGTGCCCAAAGGGCGAAAAGAATTGAAAAAGCTATCCATCATTGCGTCAGCTATCTGGCGGATCAGAAACGACAGATGCGATGGCTTTGCTAGCTACAGTAGAGCGTCGATTATCCGAAAGAATTTCAGTCGGAAAATTTAAATTTTCGCCAGTGCTGTGGCGCTGCAATCTTTGGCTATGTCTTGGGCTACTCGAATGTTTTACGTATTTTGATACTAAATTAACTTCTGAAATATATTTTTTTTATTGTTTTTATATTTTTCAATATATTTATTTTGTTCGTACAAAATAAAAAAATAATTTTTAACGATACAATAGTCTTCGTTAGGCTTAACATCGACGAAAATTCAACGCGAAGCGACACGCAACGGTTAAAAATTTCGACATCGGATACGTTAAAGTATTTTTTCGTACGTAAATCAGTTATCCGAAATATCAGTTATCCGGACAACCCCAGTCCCCAATTGATTCGGAAAATCGACGCTCTACTGTATATGTAAATGCACCATCTTGCCCCACCCTTGGGATAAGGTGGGAACATTATTTTTATATACAGGAAGCACAAATTAAATTGGTTACACTGTCGTTTTCTTCAATATTGGCACAAGAACAGTGTGCTCATTTATCACAACGACTACATTTAGCCCAACTGTCTGTAGATACAGAGTATAACCCTCCACAATAGAGGCATTCTGTGTCATTTGTCTTTTGTTTCTTGTTAGGCCTACCCTTGCTGAAGGGGCCCGTTTGTCGTCTCTTCAGCAATAAAGCCTGCCTCCGAAAATACTTCTGGATTCTTCGGCCATATTCATGGTCAACCTGGGGTTAGACTTAGACGGGTACTCCATCTTGCCCTCAACGTACACTTTTCATACTGACTGCAAACACGGGTAAACTTCATTTCAAAACTAAACAATTACAGTCTTAGAGGTTACTTCGAACACCATAATATCTTCTTCTAAAAGGTAATGTAAAAGTTCACAATGATACTTACTTTGTAGAAACTTTTTAGCAGGTGTAAAATTAGATGAAGTACTGTATTGCTGAAACATGAAAAACGTTCTTACTTCCAAATAAAGAGAGCTATTTGAACGTTCTCTCGCTCCATGATCCATTTCGAAGTAGACATTTAGTTCCTCAAATAACAGCTAGACAATAGTTCATTAACCAAAAATAAAAAGACATCCCCCGTCTTACCCCACGACCCCATCTTGCACCACCTTCCCATATATATATTCCGCTACAGAGATTTTCTTTTAGTTGAACTCCTCGTAGATTTCTTGGCGAGTTTGAACGAATTAAGTGTCGATAGATAGGGATGGGTCTTCAGATGTGCAATAAACCTTTTGTTTTAGAATCTTATGATCCGTTCCGGAGATATTCCAAAAATTCCTAATCATTTCGTATGGAGTCGATAAAAATTTTTTGCAAGAATTTAGTATTGCGTTTACCGACCAGCCATCTCTGTATGCAGTTGACGAAAAATACAGTGGTCTTGATCATTCCAAACTTGTATGTCATTATTCCTTTCTTAACCAGAAGGGCTTGGGTTTTATTGAATTTATCCTGCTGCTCTGAGGAACTGGGATCCGGACGGGTCTATAAAGCCTCAGGAATTTTTCAGGTGGTGGTCAGTCCGGATATGTCGGGCCCCGTGCTTCACCATTCTTCCGCCCCGTTGTGGTCCTGCCGGAATCCATAATGGGCTTACTAAAACATGGCCGGCCCACCAGTGGCCAAGCGGTTACGTTCCCCGAATACTGGGAGTTCGGTCGTGGATTTGCGCCTGGCCGGGACGGGATGGTTACGTGGAGTTTTCCGGGTTTTCTCCACGTCTGTAACGCCTAAGTAGAAGCCAATTACCCTTAAAAGACCTCCCGGAAGGCATTTCCCCTAGGCAGATTGCCCAAGTGTTGCGTTGCCGTAATTTAACAAACAACAACGATAAAACATGCCCTTTTAGTATCTACGGGCGGGGAGTTTTATAAAAGTCCACACGACAAGTAACTTTTAATAGATATTAAATTTCAAATAAACTTTTTCCATTCAATGCCTTATCCCGTGAATTGCTTTATTACGAAAATCGGATCGTATTAAAGAGATGAATTACGTGATACGAAACATAACGTCATTGCTGTATCACGTGACGGCTCCAAACTCCATTATATATGCACCCCAGATGAAAATTTCAGCGAATTTTTCCCTATAGAAAAACTTTGGAACTAAACTTTTTATTTACAAAATTAAAATTTCACGGTCAAAAGTATGAGTGTGAAATTTGATTTCTTTTAACTGTCCGCCCCGTGAGACAAACTCGTGCAATGATCCGTCAAAATCACTCTCTTTAGAAAGACAGACACGGAAATGACGAAATTGGCCGCAAAATGCAAACTTTTAACATTAAATCGAGTCACTATGCAACAATAAAATTTTCTCGTTGTTGAGAGAGAATCTATTGTTTGCTCGTGCGATTGTTTAATGCGAGTGCTTTTTCTAGTTTTGCTTCGTTTGCAGAGATTGTTTAAAGTGATGTAAGTTTACACTATGATTTTTGTAGATTTAAGTACTCTTTAACTTTGATCAGCAAAATATCACAGTTGGTGGCGATGGGTTTCGATAAGAATTGATCGGTTTCCTTCGGAAGATTCGCATCTTTCCATTGTTAATTTTCCAATGGAATTGTTAAAGTAAAATAAAAATTAATAAATAGCCTACTATAAAATCTGTTATTCCCCGCTATAGTTTATGAATTGCATACGTATATATATTAATATCCCATATGAATTTCGTCTGAATCTTAACAGTGGCATGCTGTGGCAATTGATGATATTATTATTATTATTATTATTATTATTAAAAGAAGAGGGGAGTCCTCCAGGTATCACTCAAAGGTATAACCTGGAGGTTNTGCGGCCGGATGGCCGAGAGGTCAAGGTGGCAGCCTACCGCTCTGCGGGACCCGGGTTCGAATCCGAACGGATCCTCCAGGTATCACTCAAAGGTATAACCTGGAGGTGGAAAAGTTCGGAAGGAAGAGGGAGAGTGATGAAGGGTAGGGGATGAGGATGGGGTAGAATGAAGAAGAGGGCTCATGACGTTTGCATCGCAAAGAATGAAAAGGCAATTGATGATAGGGAAGGTTTGTCGGCCCTTAATAGAATCATTGGAAACGTTACACAATATTTGGGTATGCAGCATCCAGGAGCGTGAGGTTGATGCTCTGTAAAGCGCATGCGCAAATGCGTATAATCTGGCTGCTTTATATGATTCAAATATTTTTACCGTGGAAGCTATTGGTTATAACAAGTTGGGCATCAGCTACAATGGCTATATCGCTTTGTGGAAAGTGAAAATTCAATGGATAGTATTAGTAATTGGCTAGTACGCGCGGAAATAATGTCTTCCGGAGGTCTTTTTTTAAAGGGAAACTGACTCCTATTTAGGCATTACAAACGTGGTGAAAACACGGAAAACTCCAGCCAGCCCGTCTGAGCGAGGCGCGAACCCACGACCGAACTCCCAGGGCCGATTACAGAGACAGCGTTTACGTTAAACGACGTTTATCAACAGAACGGCCGACAGACGTTGGCTGGCTGAACCGCGGTTTAAAATGCGTTGCAAAGACGACGATCGTCTATTTCTGACCATTCTCTAAACGAACTACGGCAAAACATTGGCTCTTACTTACTTCGCTATTACTCCCCTGTTTTAGGAGTCGTTCGGCCTATCGGGTTATTTGTTTGTGACGTCAGAAATACTCGCCAGCTATATTCGGAAAGCTTCCAGAAATAAAATCTTAAAAACAATTGTTCGGCAATTAATTGAAATGACAATCCTGTTCCATTTCGATATTTAATTTCGTCGCCAATATGGTTTAAAATATGAACAAATCCATATTTAGAAAATTTATACCGAATTCGAAATTCGTCTTCGGAATAGATTTTTAAGGAATTATTTCGACATCTTATTACTGTCGAAATGAATAATTTTAAATATTTTATTATTAATATTGCATTTTTTTTAATATCTATAAACAGATTTCTGTAATTATTAAAATTGTCTCTTTTGTTTAACAGTACAATGACTCGGAAATGCATTAACGTTTTATAACCGACACGATACTCGAATTGTAAATAAATGCATCTGATTTAAATTAAATTGAAGTTTTAAGTCTTCACCCATTTGAATGTCGAAATTGGAACATTTAAAACAAATTTAAAGTATTTAATTTTGTTGTTTTTGCGCCGAGCAATTAATTAATGAATAATTTTGTCGATTCGTACCGTTTACAACATTTATAAAAGGAACGATATCTGTTTTTATCTAAACTTTTCCATGAACAAAGCTACCACTCAAATTGAAAAGCCCTCTAAACCTGCTATCGTGGGAGTCTAGAAAGTAGGTCAAATAACTTGTTTCTAATCGCTGTCTACACTGTGGCAGGCGAGAAACGCCGTCTCTGCAATGAAATTTTTCTGAACAGCGGTCTACTCGATCTGTAAACCCGCCGTCGGCCTCTAAGCGTTGTCTCTGCAATCGGCCCCCAGTGTTTAGGAACTGGTCCACGCAAAGTGCGGGACCACTTGAGTGGGGACAGAGTCCACTCGACTATTGGTGGGCATGGAAGCTAATGGAAGCGCTTCCATTCCGAATGGAATTCGACAATACAGCGCTTCCATTCGGAATATGCATATACGAATTTATATTCGAATATACAATAGCAATCTTATCGTTGTTTTTCACATGCAGAGAAATTTGTAATAAGATACATAATGCGGTTTTAATAAAATATTAATTTTAAGTAATTCAAAGTATGAAAATAATCGCACAATATGTATTTATATTTTAGAAAATACAATGGAAGCTTCGCTTCCACAGCTTCATGGACTGCATGCTACTGGATGGGAAGTGTAATTTTTCTAATCTGGGATCGAGTCATCTTAAGACGCTCTATACACGTGCTGGAGTTATAGCTTTATAAACAGTGGAGACCGATTTATCGTAAGGAAACTAACCAAAATCATGATATAATGTTTGATAAGATTGTGAAAACCATAAATACGGTAAAACTTAACCTAAAGCTAGAAAATCATTTAAAAATGAACTTAAAAAGTATCCAAGATATAAATAATAATATAGTCATTAAATATGATTTAATTCGCACCTGCGGCACAAGCCTATTGAATTTAATGATGGGAATGTCCAGTCAGGTGCCCGATGGTACTGTACTGTACTGTACGTACAGTACATACTATAATACTAGTGATGGGACACTCATGTCATAATTAATTAATGAATGTCCTATTATGTATAGAGTGTTGAAGCACAACGGTATAGCCTACAAGCGGGCATATCAGTCAATTATTAGAGTTTGCACTGCAATCGTTTTGTGATATTTTCATATAAAAATATAGTGGGAATCGTATAAATTTATAGTGCTTTTAGTATTGTGTATATTCCGAATTAAAAAATCACGGAGCGTTGGCTGAAAAGAATTTTGAAGAAAAATATAGCAATTACTTCAAATGTGCGTAGTGACTAGGAGACTGAAAAGGTGGATACAAGCGAAACGGGTACATATCCAGGCATAGCGCTATTTAAAATATTGAAAGAGAAGACCCTTCACATTAATGACTAGTTTGAATTAATTAAGTAATAATATTTGCTTTCCACTATTAAACTATTTTTTTTCCTTCAAACACAATGGAGTGTTAACACTTAATTAAGATTTTTGTTTCTGTTGATCTACTTTTAACTTTTCTCAACATTTTGAAGAATACTTTTTTAATCCTCCATAGGTCCATTCCTTATTTCTACTTGATTATAATATATGAGTTACTGTAAATAGTATATAGTTTAGACGCCATTTTTGCGGCCGGATGGCCGAGAGGTCAAGGTGGCAGCCTACCGCTCTGCGGGACCCGGGTTCGAATCCGAACGGATCGAATAAACCCCAGGAATTTTTCGGGGGTGGTCCGTTCGGATATGTCGGGCCCCGTCCCTCACCACCCGGCAGCCCCATTGTGGACCTGGCCGAATCCATAATGGGCTTGCAAAAAGAGGCCTTCTTAGTGCCCACAGGGCGGAAAGAGTTAAAAAAGACACTATTTTAATTTAAAAATTAATAGTTAATGAGACTCGTTCTTGTTAGTTTGGAAATAGGACAAATAAAATAATAATAACTTTTTCAAGGTTATAAGTTATTATTATTAGGTTATATTACAAGCTCTTTTCTCGTCATTCTTCAACAGTAATCTTGCATAAGTTTGATATATGACACCCTATACTGTTATTCACTAGGGTACAACTAATTATTATAATTTTAAAATAGCTTTGTAATACAGTAGAGAGTCGTTTATCCGAACGTCGGTTATCCGAAAGAATTCCAAGTATAAAGTATAAAGTCGGCCTAAAGTATAATTTTTATTTGTTTTTATATTTTTCAATGTATATATTTCGTTTGTAAAACATAAAGAAATCATTTTTAACCATACAATAGTCACGATTATTATTTTAAAAAGTTTACGTTAAGCTTAACATCGACGAAAATTCAACGCGAAGCGACACGCAACGGAGAAAAATTTCAACACGGGATAGGTTAATATATTTTTTCGTACATAATCGGTTATCCGAAAATTAAGTTATCCGAACAACCCCAGTCCCCAATTGATTCGGATAAACGACGCTCTACTGTATAATAATTTAAATAAACATGTTACGTAACACTTAACCGAAAGGAATTTTGTATAGCTTCAAACGAGTTCAAATTTAAAATCATATATTTGTCAACACGTAATAACATACATGATTTGAAATTCTGAGTGATTTTGTATGTAATTTTTTAACAATTTTATTTGTTTTATTATGAAAAAATATTCTGTAAAAGATTATATTAATGGCATATGACATATGAATCGTACCCTAAAAACTATAATTTAATAATTTTAAAAATACTATATACAGTGGTGCCTCGTATAACGTACGCCTCGAATAACGGACTTGCTGCGAACAACGGACTTTCCGTTCGGCAGTTACGTGAGACGAACAATGGACTTTCTTCGAACAAGTGCGAATGATGTTTCCACTCTTTTGCCGTTGCCAATGACAATCTGCTATTTTTAGGATATATTAGTATTATTAGAATGTATTATTAGTATATCTGAAGTAGAAATGTAATGTAATATATGTTGATGATTTAAATAAACATTAAATGTAATGTAGTATATGTTGACGATTCAAATAAACGAAATGTAATTGTGTAGATGCCGAGGTGGCGGGACGAAAAGAGGTTGTAAAAAACAAACGGAGCGAGAGTAGCTCGTAGAAGTGTTTAGTGATCTTAATTAATAAAGAATTATTCGTATCATATAATCTGGCAAGTTAAGTCATTTATAATGCATCATGGCTTCTAAAAAAACAGAAAGGTGATTTCAATTGAAACAAAGCAAGAAATCATCAGGAGTGAAAGTTGACAAAAACTTTCTTGTCGAATGGGGAGAGGTTCAGGAGTTTACCAACACTCATTATCCAAACAGAGCTGAGGCCAACAGGATCAATGATCTCTACGATGACACCTTTGTCCGTCATTTCCGACAGGTGTTAAAGAAGAAAGAGAAACAGACCACCTTGGTCATGTTTTTCAAGAAGCCAGCGGGCAAAAAACAAAGGATGGAACAAGAGAAGTTGACCCTGCAAGTTCCGGTAGCCTCTCCTGAATCTGACTCCGATTAAAAAACAATAAAAAAAGACCCGCTGCAATGTGTAAAAAGTCTGTATCTGTATGAATGTGTAAAGAAAGTGTTCTTCCACCTCCTCCTCACAACATCTGACTACCCGGCATAATTGGTGTCTGCTCCATTTTCATTTTTTATGGTACAGTACGGTTATTTTATGCTGCGGAACGAATTATATGTTTTAACATGTATTTCTATGGGAAAATGCGTTTCGTATAACGGACGTTTCACTTAACGGACGTGCACCTGGAACGGATTAAGTACGTTGTACGAGGCACCACTGTATATAATTTTCTCGTATTTTAAGAACAGTATATTAATTATTATATTTTTCTGAAATGTTTGTTTAGATCTAGTTATTATTATTTTTTATTTTTTTGAAATATATATTTATAATTTACTAGAAATTCTCCAGTCAAGCGTATTTTTATGAGAAAGTAGAGATTGAAGAATTGAGAAGAGCTATAACTCGAGCTTGACGTTGTGATGCTGTTTCTCCAGCCCTTGACAAAGCCATTCTTACTCGCTGTTTCTCTAGTCGTACTTCACGAAGGGTCTGTTGTTCTTATTCTTTTAGATCTAGAATTTACTTGGCCAATTTTATTCTTACACTTTCCCTTAGGCAAATTTTTGCCGACAAAATAACCAATCTTTCTTAATTCCGCGTACTGTAGGTTATGTTAGTTAGATTTGCGATAACACTTTCTAAATAACGGGCTCGCTAGATCGTTAATTCCAATTAGATAATAGAACGTCACGTGGTCACTACGGAAACATTAAAAATGACTTTGTTGTAGAAATGACACGATGCGGCTATCATTTTTTAAAGTTTAAATTTTAAATTTAATGAAATAAGTTAAAAATATGTCATTTGCCAAAATATGTAAAAATGCAACTTAAGAAAAATTTCCTGGACAAGCATGAATTCACGTGGTCACTGACGTCATTGCAACGTAAGTGCGATCACCGATCCGAAATCTATAAAACGTTTATTCTATATCTAATATTTAAAGTAGTTTATACTTTCCGTCAGAGCATAAATATAACCAAAATTTCATTAGGATTGGACAAAAATTGCAGGAATTATAAGGAATTCGCACAGACGACGGCTTTTATATTGTTAATTCTTGTGAATCATTGCATATACGTAATAATACGTTTTGTATGGCACATTTTATTGAAATTAGAATGATGTTTTTGAAAAATGCAAGAAACTTCGGATATTTATTACAAGAATATTACAACTGCGAAGAGGAACCCTCATACTTGTAATGTTTAGTTCGCGTGAGCTCTGATCTCTCGACTGTATCTTACTTTAGGTTCTGTAGCGGACAAATCTAGCTGAGTTTAAAAAACCCAATCGACTTACAGTTAGTAGAAATAAACAATACGAAAGGATTACTACTGATAATGACGTTTAATGACAGTTCAAAAACAATAATATTCAAACAGGTTACAAAACAAAGTCGTAATAGAAATAACAGTAAATCTATTAATGCAATAATAAAAAAAAACACAGTTATAATAGACAAATATACATTACGCAGATTACTAATCTGGATGTTTTCAATACACTTACATTTTTAGAATGATTTTCACTGTCACTGTCAATCACTTCTAAATCATCGATAAGTAAAGAAAACTTCCAAGAATTCCAAGATAAATAAGCAAAAATAAATAAATAAATGAATATTTCTATGAATAATAGAAAGAAAGTCATAGAAAGTCATTTTTTTGTTTTCTTAATTAAAATACATTTTTTCTTTTTTTAATTATTTAAAATCAATTTAATTTACACACAATGGTTTACGTCTCAGAGGAAAGAGAATCATAGAACTAATAATTTAATGTTATATAAATCGTAAGTTTCTACTCAAATATATATATATATTATTAATAATTTAAACTGGAAAATAGATTTAATTATTTTGCAAAATGTTTCTATATTATAAAAAGTATTTTGTATTATAAAATAAAATAAAGCAAACACTTAAAAAAATGATGTCGACTGATAAGGCTGATAAGCGAAATACATATGGATAAAAAAAGAAAAATAAAGTGAGAAATACTAAATAGGTTTCTAGTTCATCTCTGTTTTTAATTCTATCGATATCGGATTTAAAAAAGTGAATTTCACTTGTTATTTCTTAAAAAATTAAAAAAAAATTGTAGAATTTATTATTTGAATATTTTAAAAATTACAATATTTAAAAATTATTTTAATTCTATAATCAATACATCAATTAGACAGATCTACGATATTTAAGTGCTCGATGTAACGGAAGTTGGGGCAAGTTGACGAATGTTTCATAAGTTACTTTTTAATGTGTAATATTAAAAGCACTTATCTATACTTTGATATAGGCCTAAATATCTTAATTACTTGCGTACATGACAGGGATGACAGAAGTTAAGTTCAAAATACTACCCGTTTCGTCATTTTACTCCTAAAGGCTTTATATTATTTTTTATTTTCAATCTTTCCAGCAAAGCATTCGTTAAATTTTGTAAAAAAAAGCAATCTTTTATAACTTAAGTTAGTTTACATAGATAACATCTGAAGTTTTAATTGTGCTGATTATAGATTTATATTTATATTTTATAAGAAAATAAAATACAGTAGTAATATTTTAATTATTTGGTTAAAAACATGTTTAATATTAAATCATATAAAATATGAAACGCATTTCCAATATTTATAAACAAGAATAGATTTAAAACAAAATATTTTAACTAACCTTAAGTTATACAGACAAAAAAGACATTTATACATAGAAGATTTTAATTAACTTTACACAACTTATAGATAATTTATTGTATAAGTATTATAAACCTCTGGCACGGATGATAAATTACATTTAAGGAATAAAATAAATGTAAATAAATTTATGAAAGTTTACTAATTAAAGTAAATCTCACAAATAATAATTCATCCTTAATCAAACCAAATTTGGCTAATTGCAATTCATATGACAAATTGTTCTTTTACATATAAATTTCTTGCAATTATTATTTTCTTCTGTGATTCTTTTGATGGTATTTATCTTCTTACTTATCGATTCTAGAAGCAAACTTCTATAAAAAAAAAACTATTTTAAGAATTTATCAAGCTAGAATTCTTCTAAACATCCTGTATTGATGGGCGGACATAGAATTTAATAATAATGTGTAACAAAGTTAAAGAATGGAAGCGTTACATTATCAATGATTGCACATAGTCACACTCGAAATGTTACTTTGAAAATTTCCTGTGTGTAACTATCAGTTAAGTCGTAAACTGTATCCTGTTTATAGAATCCGGCTTAAGGATAAATACGATTTAATTTTTATGAAATTTTGTAGTTGAAACTCCTACGAACAATCCATCTAATTGTATTTTAATAGAAAATCTGGCTGTTATTATTCGCTACGTTTACAAATCCGATATACAAAAACAAATCAGTATTCTTCATATTAGATTCAACTAAAACCCATAAGATTCTTTACAAAAGTAAAAATAGCTTTTAAAAATGAGGACTTAATTGTATCTTATAAATATTATTAGATTTAAAACATTTTAGGTGTCCAATTTTATTTATCCAATTTAAAATTTTTGTTATGAATAAGGCTGGGACATCAAAGTATTAAAAATCATATAAATTATCACTCATATAACTCATAAAAATTATAATATATAATTTTTAGTGTTTTTATACTATAAATTTCATATAGATTATTTTAAATTATTCTTTACATTCAGTTAGATAATGAAGTAACGCATTTCAAATGACGTTTTACTTACTTTTTAAGAGACTCGAATATTTCCAATATTTCTAAACTTCTATTTATGTACACTTTGGCCTTTTCTGGATTTTCACAAGCAAATTTATAAACGCATTCATGATTATCCGTATTTATAGCCAAGAAATAGTTCAAAAAATCGTTAATATCGGGTTTACTTGCACTAATTGATCGTTCTTGCCTCTTCTGATCATCATAATCCGAATCTTTGTTGAAGATATAGTAATATATGGCTCCTATGAGAACAACCTTTGCCACAATCATAAAAATAGCATTAGATAAATTGACAGTGAATACTTTCGAAACGGAATTCTGTCTATATTTTTCTACAGATTGATGCAATGTTACGTCATCATTTACTTTTACACAACTGATAAAAGGCAAAGTGCAGAATAAGAAGAAAAAATAGCATGTCGTATGCGAAATCATTGCTTGTTGCTCTTATCTGAAATGAAAATTTTTTAATTATTTACATAAAAGCTATGGTCTCTATACTGAATATACTTACCTTATACAGCTGGCATTTCTCATTCGGAGTCTGGTCTTTAATATAAACTGAATTAGTAGGTGGTGGAAGTGTTTATATGAATGGGAAAGACTATTGTATGCACTCCATCGCATTTTACTCCTCCCCATACGCATAATCAGTCATGAAGGAAAGCTCGTTATCTCATTTGTAGGTCAATGTGCTATGTTTAAAGAATCCGAAACGGATCCTAAATATCTATAATGAAGCATTTAAATAAATTAAATTATGTAAGAAAAAGTACTTTTAGTGTTAGTTTTACCTTTTATTTTCTTTATTTTAAAGAAACGTATAAAAAATATAGGATAAATCCGCAAATTTTAGCTTTTTTTTTTTAAAAAAAATTACAATACTTATCTTTATTATATTTTAGACACTAATGAATAATTAAACAAGATCTATATATATCTGAACATCCCTTCATTAATGATGCTGTAAATTATATCAATGATGCTAAAATTTTCGTAGAATGGAAATAATAGAAGCATTGTTTTACACTTTTTCAGTTGAATACATAAAAGTTTATCTTATCAGAAAATCAAATTAAGTTATTGTAAAGATAAGATGCAAATGATAAATCTAACATTTAATAATACAATAAAAACATTTTCTTCACTAATGAGTAAACAATCTTTAAATGAAGCTTCAAAGCAAAACCATTTATTACATTGAACAGATAGCAGGGACGGATCTACATAGGGACTAATAGCGCTTAAGTCCTGGGCCCTAAGTGTCAAGAGTCCACGAAAATTGAATAATTATCATAAATTTTTAATACTTTTTCATTAACAATGAGCACTTATCGATATAAAGTTTGTCATTCAACACCATTTCATAAATAAATATATTTCAACTCTGATTTTGATTTTATTATAAGTGATTTTAAATCCCAATTGAAAAATTCATAATCTAACAAAAAAATGAGGCCCCATTGGACTTCAATAAGCCCTAGGCCCCAAAAAACCTAGATCCGCCCCTGACAGACAGCATTATATTATAAATGTATAACGGAAGATGCTTCAAATATTATAATGTATATTTTCCATTAAAGTATTTTTAAACATAATTTGGTCTTACACTTATTTACTTCTCCTTGAAAATATCTTAAACTTTCAAAGAAAATGTTAATTTTCAGAAATTATTTTATTCAAATTCTTCTTTTACTTGTAAAAATTATTTTTTCCGTTATTTATTTTAATATATGACAGATAACGAATTTAATTAATAGGCGTATATTTTATAAGTTATGATTCGTAATTCATGACAAAAATCCCTATGTCAAGAAGAAGAAAATTAAAATAAATTTATTATTTTTATTTTACTATTTTCCTGATATTCTGTAATATTTTTTACTTCTCAAGAATTTTGCCACAAAGGAATATGTGGCAAAATTCTATAACTATACAATAAATCAATATCGTTTATTAGATACTATAATTAATACATTCCCGGTACCGCATTCTATAACTATACAGTCGACCCCCCTATAACACAGTTGATAATTCCGTTTTATATGAATTCTATGTTGTACGAGTCACTTAGATTTTACAAATACGAGTGCCGGGCTGTGAACGGCTCACGTATTTGTAAAATCTAAATGACTCATACAACATGGAATTCATATAAAACGGAATTATCAACAGTGTTACAGGGGTCGACTGTATTAGTAATATCTAGAGTACTAAGAAAGAGTTAGAACTAACTTTTAGATATAGCAAATGTGGATAAATTGATTCATTAAAGATTAATTAGTCTGTAGAAAATTATTTACTGAATATAAAATCTATTTGTTTTATTTCCATTAAAGTTTTTATCATTAAATAAAATCATTTTTTATTTTAATAACATATAATCCATTTTATCTTCACTTGTATATGACTTAAATAAACCCCACATTACTCCTACGCTGTAAACTTTTGCTACTCTATAAAATATTTTAATACGTAAATATATATAATGAATTAAAAATGAATGAAACATGAGTACAGTATTCTGTTTTGGAATTTGATATAGGCGTATAAAGTATTTTCGTGTAATAAGAGTAAACTGTTCTAAATGATTTGAATTTTGAAAAATATTTTAACCTAGCTCAAAGAGTTCTCATTGATCTTTAATTAATTCATATTATAAATGTTATTTAATATTCTTATTGGTTAAACACTATATCACACTTTACGCCTGCTATACATTTTCTATTACGACTGTATAAAATGCTGTATAAAGATTTTGTTTAATTGGTCATACCTTTATGACATTCATATATATCTAATTAAAAACTTCCATTAACGTAAGCGTACTCGAGGAACTTGATCAAAAAAGATGTAAGTTATAATCCAAATTAAAATCGAGATACGCCACAAGATGACAGGAGCTAACAGTCATAAAATCTTAGTAGTATAACTTTTAAAGATCGTTTTAATGTTGCTTTTGTATTTTATATTTTTATATTAAGTTATAAAAAATAATAAAACAGTAATACATTTTTATTGCACACTTTTTTTGAAATTGCAATGATCAGTATCTAACTAAACATAATTCAGATACTTGATAATAAATAAGTAATAAATTTAAAATAATTTTCGTATATTCAAGACTCAAAATGTCATTGGTAACGAGTCATATGTTGTACTCTATAAACTTTTATTACATTTTAGAATGATCATTAAGAATCGTACACTGAATTAGTTCCTAAAATAAGTTCACTTTCTTTTTGCTGCTAGGGATACTACAAACGCGTAGTTTTCCTTATGTTGTAATCGTTTCACATTATGTTGTAATCGTAGCAACTAACTTATTGCTAATACTGCTCTATGAGAAATAATAAACTAGTAGGGTCAATTTTATGCCATTGATTGCGTACCCAGATTGCAATATCTGTTACCTGTACTGTATTAAAAAGATAATGACACGTAAATGAAAGTTCCTAATAAATTTAAAATTTTAAATAAAACATTTCTCCGTTGAAAAGAATATTATACTTTGGAACCGACCGACATAAAATGACATTTAAATCTGAAATATATAGGCCTAAACCGTTCTCCACTGTGTTTTAGATTTTAATCAATACAGCGAAACTTGCTAATGCAGCTCATGCAGAAAGAGGGATGTAGGTGTTCTTGAATGAAATCACTTAAGTATAAATAAAAAAATAGCCTAAATATAGGAAATTTAATATGAAATACAAAAAACAACAAACAAAACAATTGAATAAACAGTGTTCTAAACAAAAACTCAGAGAAGAAAAAAACAATGCAACAAATTCAATTTTTTGTAAGAAACTCATCAATCCTGGATTGCTTTATAACTGTTCTTTTTTTTAATTTCATCGGCTACAATTTTTTGCTTGATATATTGGCAAAAAATTCTCAAGAGTTATTGAAAAAAGAAAGAAGAAAATGAACTTCACCTTCAAAATAAAAATTCACGCAAAGAAACTTAACAATAAGCAAACAAGACATGAAACTAACTCACTTTACTAGACAAAGTCAAAATACTAAACACTCTGACAAGAGAAACTTCAATAGTGACCTGATGATATAGTGATTCCTATTGTAATTGAAATTTTTAAATTTCACCTAATGCGGCTGCTAATGCTTGCACAGCGTTGCTAATGTAGTTTACAAAATATGATTATTTGTAATTTTTCAAACTGCCATTTCTTTTATTCAAGCTTCCAAAATAAATACAGTAAGCCTATTTCAAAAAATTATGGGAAATTTAGAGTTTAAACCCCTTATCCACAAAGTACAATGTTTCAAATATAAAATATTTGCAATGTTATAGCTACAAATTGAATTATATTGTTTAAAATAGTTTAGTTTTTATGTTTCTTTTTAATGGACACTTTACCCAAGATGATTCCTTATCTTAGCAGGGCCCGCTCTAGGGGCGGACAACCCGAACATTTGTCCGGGGCGCCAAAGTTTAGGGGCGCCATTTTGGCTGTAAGTGTGATAAAAATATTGACGTTGAATACTCAATTAATAGAAAATTTTACGTATCGACTTTTTCGTTCTCTAAAAATTTACAGTGCGTAGCGTATTTATATTGTTTATGTCTAAAAGTTAAAAATATTTACCCTATTATTGAAAAATTAACGCAGAATTTGTAAAAAACGATGCTTGAGCTTGTTTGAACATGCATAGAGGAGATCGGGGCAACTTCAGCAAGCGGGGCAAGTTTGTCAAGCGCTTTTTTTAAAAAAACAAATTAAAAGGAGACTTTGGTTATAGGTTAGGCAGTTGAGTTTTATTAGTGGCTTGTTGAGTGTAGTGTTTTTATTGTTCTCCAACAAGCGTAGTTGAATTATCAAGCAAATTTTCATTTTCGTTCAATTCCATATAATATTTTTTTTCCATTTATATTGAATTGGCAGGTTTTGTTATAATTCCATGATAACGAAAGTTACTTTTCCTGTTAGAAGGATGTAACTTCAACTTATTCACGTGGCCAGATCGTGGCTTGGCATTCTGTTCTCAGGGTTGTACTTAATGTTTCGAAATCATGACTAGCGGGGTAAGATCGGCAACATAAAGCCACATTAGAAGCAAAGGATAAAAATCAAACAGATGATAAATGAAAACATGTTTGCATTTGTTATTCATGTATATATGTCTTTGAACTTGCATTTCGTTGTAATAATATTAAATGGGTGTTGGATTTGTATTTCTTTGTTTTAATAGTGAATTCCAACTTATACATTGTTAATAACATAATTTTATATACGTGCCTATCTTGCCCCATTACTGTTGCCCCTATACCAGGGGCAACTTTAATAAAAATAATTAAAATAATTACAACTTTACAAAAAGAGAGAAGTTGCCGATCTTGCCCCTATACCCGGGGCAACTTCGTCAATTTCTCTCTTCTTGTAAAGTTGTAATTATTTTAATTATTTTTATTTCCAAACTGATTTTAACCAGTTCTATAGTAAGGTAACATTCCAATAGACAATATGCAAAGCTTTTTTTTCAGTTTACAGCAGTATTTATTACACAAAATTTAAGTAAAGCTTAACATGCCGATCTTGCCCCGATCTCCCCTATACTTCTGTGAACAGAAATAGCATTAGCACGCGAGCAGAGCGCTGCTTCAGCTTGTTTTTGAACATACATAGACTCGCTTATATAATACTTACCTCTAATTATAAAAGCGGTTTTATTACACAATAGCATTATTGTTGCTATTACGTCGGTAAGTTCATAAAATTTACTTAAGTGCAATTTTAAAGATAAGTACATCTATAATTAAGCTGTTGTTTAGTTTGATAGATATTAGTTCAGGCATGGCCAACATACGGTCCGCGGGCCGGATCCGGCCCGTCTAATGAATTTATGCGGCCCGTGGTTAATCTTTCATTATTAGTTACTAGTGTTACCGTTAGCTACTAGTGTTACCACCCGTCCGGTTTTCACCCGGACAGTCCAGGAATCGACTCACTGTCCGGGTGAACTATTAATTTTGTCCGGGAATATCGTGCGCAACCTGTCGACCTTTTTTTTTGTTTTGTTTTTACTTGTACGATCCGTATTCGTACACGTCTGCAATATCCAATAGAGCTAAGTCATTTGTAGTTGTTTTTTCTTAATTTAGGTTACTTACATTACTCCTACACAAGTCTCACTAGTCCCTAACTGTAACTGATTTAGAACGGGCTTCACTGCACGTTATTCTTCGCATTGCAGAATGACATTGCGCACGCGTCAGGAACTTCTGTTCGAACAAACCTCACCTGCTGTTCGGGTCAGCAATTTTGAAAATGTGGCAACACTATTATCTACTGAAGTCCGAATAGCTCGATAAAAAATTCTGATGCCTAAAAAAGAAAAAAAAACAAAAAAAAGGTCAACAACTCACTGTGCGTTTAGAGTTAACTCTCCATTACAAATCTCTTAAGTACAGCGTAGAACGTTGATAAAGCATGATAATGTGAAAAATGTATCTGTAATCTCTATCTACAATTTAGTCTCTACTGGGTGACACCACAATGAGATCTCGCACCACCTCAAAATCTTCCTAGGGCGGCAACCTCTGGTTCGGCCCGTGAAAAAAGTTTTCTTTCCAATTCGGCCCGGGGACAAAAACTGTTGGCCACCCCTGTACTAGTTTATCGTAAATCGATTATCGAATCGAAACAATGAAAGCGTTTTTAAATAAAATAAATATTTAATTTATCCAAAAAGGCTGTTTATTAAATCAATAAAATATTGTATTAAATTTGAATGTATTCTATAGGGTGTATCAGAATGACGTTTTAAAAATTTGCGAGATTGTAGAGGATGAAATTTTGAACGTTCTGATATAANAAATCACCTTTCTGTTTTTTTAGAAGCCATGATGCATTATAAATGACTTAACTTGCCAGATTATATGATACGAATAATTCTTTATTAATTAAGATCACTAAACACTTCTACGAGCTACTCTCGCTCCGTTTGTTTTTTACAACCTCTTTTCGTCCCGCCACCTCGGCATCTACACAATTACATTTCGTTTATTTGAATCGTCAACATATACTGTATTACATTACATTTAATGTTTATTTAAATCATCAACATATATTACATTACATTTCTACTTCAGATATAGGGGAGATCCTTCTACTTTGGGACACTTTTCTTTAAACTTTCATAATTTAAGTTCAAATTGATCTTTAGCTATGACTATTGAATATTTCTATTAGTAATTGATAACATCATTAAATATGGTGCAACACTTGACCCTATGCTATTTTATTTATGAGAAAATGTCAAATAATTATTTGCAGATATTTGTCCCAAGGTACAATCATGGATTGTACCTCGGGACACCAATGTTTGTACCTTGGGACACGAACAATCCTAACATTTTTGTAAATCTTAACTTCCGCCAGATAAAAAAATAGTTTATCCAAGTCTTTTCCTTTATAAAAATATTGGCTTTATCAGTTAACAAAAATGTTTCATATGCTGGAAATGCAGGTAAGTATAAAGCTTAAATGTTCTTTAGAAGGCATTTAAATGATTGAAAATCAAAGATAATCTCATTTTTGTATTAAGGAAAACAATAGTCATTACAAATATAGGTCATAAACATTACTACTTACTAATTTTTTTAGAATTAATATCGCATTTCTGACAGTAATTTTCAAAAAAGGTGCAATCTTCGTGCACTCAGAATCGACAGGTAACGCATTGAATCCAGCCTTTGCTCGAAGTAGTAAAATAATTTTCATCGCACCCCACACAATTATTTTCCTCTTGAACTTCATCACACGAGTCGTCACTCTCTAAGATCACAGAAGTTTCATCCTCAGAGCTACTAACTTCAACTTTTTTCTTCTTAAAACTCGCTTTTTAACACATTTAGCATTTTTATTCACTTCATTCTTTTTCTTCGCGGCAAACAGAAACATAATAACAAAAGTTAACATAATATTAAATAAATAGTTGAGAAAAGCAATGCCTTGTGTCTTGGGACTGTCCCAAGGTACAAAAAATTCACTGTCCCAAAGTACAATTTTCTCTCGTTTATAACAAAGTATGGTTATAATTTTTGAATTACAGAAATCTCATGTTATTTATTAAAATAAGTGGTTACGAATGTAATTATCAACTAACTGTATCTTAATTAAATTATTCATCGAAATATTTTGAGATGAAAACCAAGATCCAAATGGATTGCAAAAAAACAAACACCTATAAAAATCACATGATGTGTCACAGCGATAAAACGAGTCAAAATGGCCGACTTTACGTCATGCATTCTGAATGTTGTAATGAAATAGCTACTAGATATCGCTACTTACTACTTCTCAATGTATTATTTTTCAAATGACGAGCTTGTCCCGAAGTACAAGGTGTCCCAAAGTACAAGGATTTCCCCTACTAATAATACATTATAATAATACAGTAGAACCTCGAAAACTCGGCCTAATGTGGACCGAAGGGTGGCCGAGTTTGTGAAAATGCCGGTTATCGGGAATGGGGTTAAAAAAAATGAGTACGAGTGTTTCCTCAGAAAATACTGTACTGTACTTGTATGTATTGTTTACTTGAGAATATAACAGAGAATAAACTGCCCAAATACCCTTAAACAAAGGTAAAGTACGTCCTTTATGAAGGCATAGAGCTTTTACTACATGAAAATGAAAATTAATGAATACACTGTGTACAGTAATTTACCTGATAAGACAGACCTCAGAAAAATACTTTATGAGAGCTTTTATACTTTTATAAAGCTGTCTATAATGAAAATTAATTAACTAAGGATTTTTTTGCCCTGCTAGGGTGTGGCCGAGTTATCCGGAGTGCCGGGTTATCGAGAGCCGAGTTTTCGAGGTT
>NW_019385038.1:290891-329624 GCF_000671375.1 Centruroides sculpturatus
GCTATTGTATCGTTAAAAATTAGAAAATTAAGCCTCGTTTAAATACTGGCTCCCTTTCATGGTCGAATGAGTGTTGCCAGCTAAAACACGTAAAAATAATATTAAAGTAGCCAAGACATAGCCAAATATTGTAGCGCCACATCACTAGCGGACATTTGAAATTTGCCGACTAGGACGGTCGGTTAACCGAGGTGTCGGTTAATCGGGTCGGATAATCGAGGCTCTACTGTATATTTGAATAATTGAACTGAATAAAATCTCAAAACCATGAATTATAAAATTGTTTTTAATGACTATTTATGGTTTGCTGAAATATTTGTTATTATAAAATACATATATAAAAACACTAGACTTCCTTTACGTTCACAGGATACGAAAAATATGTGTAAGCCATAAATATTTTTTATGTCCATTGACAGAATATCATTTTGAAGTTATGTTAATTACGGTTTTAGCTTATTTAGAACAAGGATAAATCTTTATTTTTTCTAAATATTATTTTATAGTTTACATTGTTTAATTTGAGTTATGTGCGTGCCTCTTCCAGAATGTCTAACGGTCAAGGAAAACTGTCTGATTACCAGTACAAAAAAAAAGAAGGCTGGAAAAGGAAGCCGAAAGGCAAAAACAAGCTGGCGCGTTAAAAATTTATATCCAGAGTTGTATAAAAACAAATGACGGCTCTGAGAATCCAACATCAAGTCTGGTTATAAAAGAAAATACAAAATCTTCAGAGGATGATGATGACGAACAAATGGACGAAGTTTCTAAATCAATTGGAACTGACGGCACTCTGACTCTATCATCACCAGATGAAAAAATTGACACCAACGTGACTCCTACAGAAAGCGTTCTACAAACTTTGAGTACAGATCCAGCATTGTGGCCAAGAATTTTAGGAGACTCCGAAAGTAGTTTTTTAGTAAGACAAGGTCCACTTAAACCATTGCATAATTACAAATTTCCTTCCAATGACACTGGTCGACATTTTAGTGTAAATTATTATACACGAATTTTAAGCAATACAGAGCAAGTTGTACGAGACTGGCTAGTGTACTCTCTTTCAAAAAACAGCGTTTCCTGCTTCTATTGCAAAATTTTCGGTTGTATAGTTAGTTCTCTTTCAACGGAAGATTTTAAAAGTTGGAAGGACCTCGGCGAAATTTTAAACGAGCATGAAATTTCCAAAAATCATATTCAGGCCCAAAAAACATGGCTAGAAATGAACCTAAGGTTAAAGTGTTATAAAACTATAGATTATTAATTCCGAAACAAATCATTGGAACGAGGTGCTTGTAAAAAATCGTAGCAATTACTAAAATGCTTGGTAAAAGTGGGCTGGCTTTTCAAGGTACAACAAGGGACAAGTTGTTTGAGTATAAAAACGGTAATTTCTTAAAAATAGTTGAGTTGCTATCTCAATTTGATCCCAGTATGGAAGAGCACGTCCGTAGAATGCTAAAAAAGAAGAGACTAAAGTTCACTATCTTGGGAAAATTAAACAAAACGAGATAATAGATCTGCTGCATCAAAGTGTAAAGTCTCATATTATTGATGAAATAAAAAAATCGAAATATTTTCCCAGAATTTTAGACTGTACTCCTGACATTAGTAAGGTAGAGCAAATGACTCTTGTAATCAGATATGTTTCAATCAATAAATTTGACGCTGATGTTGAAATTATAATTAATGAAAGCTTTTTAGGCTTCTTATCAGTCGAGAGATCCACAGGAAAACAAATCTTTTAAAACATGTTCAAGTTTAACTGTGAAACTATTGAGTGACACTAGATAGGAGAGCGAGATAGAGACCTTAAAGCCTTTGAGATTTCATTTGGGAGATGTATACGACGCCTTGTTAAGCATTTACGAAAACCAAGAAATAGATAATTTAATAAGAGACGAGGCCTCGGGTTTATTAAATTGTATTAAACAATTTAAGTTTTTGTGTTCATTAGTTATTTGGCATAAAATACTAAATTTTATTAATCCAATAAGCAAGTTAATGCAAACAAAAGATTTTAATCTAGCCTTTGCACTTGATCTTTTAAAAAATTGCAAAATAACTTTTAAGAATCTTCGATCGGATTCGTCCTTCGATGAAACTATTATTGATGCAAAAGAACTTGCTACCGAAATTGATGTGGAGGCTAATTTTGGATCAACAATAACACGACACCACGTTAGAAGAAGGAAAAGGAACTTCTTATACGAAGCACGAGATGAACCCATCAAAGATCCAAAAGAAAAATATAAAATAGATTTTTTTTTATTTTACAATCGATCAAGCACTAAATACACTAGATGCTAGATTTGAACAACTTAGTAATCATAGTAACTATTTCAATTCTTATATAATATATACGATTTAAATATCATGTCCAAAGAAAGCTACTAAAACACTGTAAGAATTTAGAATGTATTTTAACTGATGGTGATTCTGTTGACATAAATGGGGTAGAATTAGCAGAGGAAATTTCAGCAGTATCTGCGCTTTTAGGCAAGAAAGAAAGCCTAAATCTTGCAATCCCGAAAAGCAGCCGTATTTTATGAGATAAGAGGAAAAAAAGGTTAGTCTATGCGTAAGGTGACACTCGAAAATGTGTTACTGTAAAAGCAAATCCGATGTCTAAATTCATTCGTATTTATGTAATATTTACGTCAAAGCAAAAGCACTCGATGACAACAGCGGCTGACAAAGTCATCAGTGTTCATCATCAATTTAATATCAGCAATAAAATGACTTTCTTAGTGACGTATTTTCAGTTTTTTCTAAATTTTCTTGTTCCTCACACACGAGAAAAAAAGTTGTTCGCATTTTATTTCATTACAATTAAAATTCTTCATTCAATGGAATGCGTAGAGAAAAAGAAAGATGGTAACGAGTAAAGTATCGCCAAACGTAACAGCAAACTGTAAAAGTCGGGAGTTAAATGAAGCTTGTCCAAAAGAAACTGGAAAAAATATACAGGTGAACAAAGATTTTGTAAAAAAAATTAACGATAATTCACATTAACTTTACTTAAGGCGTTCTATAAGTAATTTCACTTTTAATATGAGGAAATTTGATAATATTCGATAATAATTTTATCTTAGAAGCTTCGAATCAGAAATATTTGAATATTTTAACCGGCAATTAGAACGCCGATTTGACTATTAAATAAGACAATTTAAAGGCCTTTTTCAGTTATTTCGGCATTCGACATCGTAGTATCTACGAGTTTTATTACAATATCGTAACTTATTCTGTGTTTTGTGAATACAAGATTTTTTTTTTATCTGGCAACTTAACGAGGAACTTTACCGTAAATTAAGATAAGAAGCAGTTATAAATCCAGCTTTAAGGTTTGAAGTGAAAATTAAATGTGTAAAATAATTTAAACTGCTTTCGTGTAGATTAGTTTCATTTTTTCTTATTCTTAATCTAAGTAAAAATTATTTATTAAATGTTCCTATAGCAAAGTGAAACGATATTAATTTATCGTTTAGAGGTCGATAGTGGAAAATTAGTAGGGGAATAGATTGAAAATAGTTCATTAAAAATTATTAGTCTGATGGGTTATGTACAGTACTGTACAGCCTTTGACAGTTCAGGATGTTGTAAAAATTTTTCCATTATAAGTAAATCTTTTCTATGAAAACATTGTCTGATTCGCCAAATTTATTTATTTATTAATTATAATGACAATAAAACAAGAGGAGATCGATTAAAGATCGAGAAACCCTTGAAGGGATCAACAGTTAAAAAGTTTGGCATCCTGGTTTAAAGGATAGTTCATTTATTTTTTCTTTAACAGGCAAAGACGGAAATAATTTAAATGATACAAAAGAACAATTTATTCAATGACATTTCCTTGAGGAACAGCTGAAAATGTTTATTTCGTACAATGGTAGAGGCGCGACATGGTTGAACGCATTGCGATATCACGTTGTATCGCATCACACCTGGAGTTATCTCGTAGCGCATCATCTGCATTAATATAATACCTAATTTATTTCATAGTTATATATTAAAAATATTTCCTTTCTTCATATATTTCTACGACGAATAATTTTTAACTTACAAGACAATTTCTATCTAAAATTAAAGTAATTATTTCGAAAAATTTTGTGAATAAACATTTCGTTTAAGAAAAACAACAATCGCTTAAACAGCAAAAGTTTTCGTATAGTTAGCAGAATTAACATTAAAGAATGCCTAGAGGCCTTGACCTTTCTTTTGAAGCTTATTAAAATGTTTTTAAAAATGTCTCTTAGACGAAAAACGGCTCGTTTATATTTGTTATATCATATTAAATTTACAATGCTTTGAAATACTAAAGCAATTAATTAAATTTATTTATTTTTAGTATTTATTGTTCAAACAGATTTGTAAGATCCAGGGTTTTAACCCTCAATTTTTATTTTCCCGGCTGTTATATATAACAGATGAAAAGTATAGCCATCGTCAAAGAATGATTTTTACATTTTTGGACTCGGGAGACCATGAAACGTCAAGAAATGCAAAAAATTCGGGGGGTTTTTTCGAATGTATGAATGTTATCAAATGTATGTCACAATTTTGTTTACCCAGTTTAAAGCTTAATAACTACTGTCTTTTGTCGAAAATGTCTGAAATTTTGCAGGGAGGTTTGTGTATTAGGGGCATCGATACTATTAAATTTTGGTAGTTGAAGGTTCAAGTCGTGGGGAGATAGAAGAGGGTCATGTATCATATCTCGAGTATGGTCTGACGTAATGACGATTTTACTCGTTATTAGGCTGCAATTCGAAAAATTTGTATATCTATAAATTCCCACGGTTTGTATGTCCTTCCTTAATCTCGAGAATGATGTTAGATAGATAAAAGTCAATACCAGATATGAAAATCTTAGCGCCAGAAGGCCTAAATACGAACTTTCGGTCTAGACCAGGGGTCGCCAAAGTGGTCTATATCGACCCCTGGGGGTCGATATAACATTATTGGGAGGTCGATGAAAAGATTAAAACATTCAAATTTTGAACCGAATTTTGCTAATCTTGCTAAGGATTATCAAGCTTATCTGTCTCATTGGATTGTCAGTGTCGGGATAAAAATCGTCTGGCGCACGGTTTTCCCGCGCTTTTCCAATCGTTCGACTAACGACGGTTGTCACCATAGAAACAGCGATCAGGCCACTTTTGAAGACTCGACCGCTCATTGGCTGAGCAACATCACGCCATCGGCGGACGTCTTGTAGAGCTGCTAAGTTCTGATTGGTGGAATTCAATTCTGCTTCAATCCTATAAAAGGACTGAGTTGTGGCGGGAAGTTTAGTTCACCTTGGACGCTTGAAGGGAACTCACGTTGGACCTCAGTTCGCCGAAGCTGCCCCGAAGCTTGTCTCGTCTCGTTGGACTGTAAAGGACTAGAGTTAGTTCGTTGCAAGGTGTCTTTTCGACGGACCTGTGATAGTGGATACATGTGTCGAACTTTGTTACGATTAACGATTTGTAAATGTTTGTTTTGTGAACCTTTGTAACTGTACATACGTTTCTTTCAATATATATTTAAGTTTTGAATTTAATCGGCGTATGTGTGGTGATTTTGAACTTTACTGTCAGTTACAAAAATTATAACATATGTACAATAAATGTAAAATTAAAAGATATATATTAAAATAGTAAGAGCTTTTTATTTGCTTGTAACACAAACTTTTTGATGGGGGTCGATGTGAGGTTTCGAAAAGTTGTAGAGGATCGACGATCAGAAAAGTTTGACGATCCATGGTCTAGACTAAAAGTCACATGAATTTAATTCAAAAACTTTTCTCTGAATGGAGTTACATAGATGATTGGCATGACTCCGTTATTATCAGGAAAAGTATGACGTACAGGGGCAAGACACTACTAATTTGAGATGGAAAACATATATTGTAAATTAAATAAATTAAGAATTAAAATAATTTGAAGTTTAGACTATGTACAAAAAGTCAAAAATAACTTTTGAGTCCATCTTCATCCCTTATACACTACCACAGAAGTAAGTCTTAAAAAAATGTTTTGAAGAAATCTTATACGCGGGTAAAAATTGGTAAAAATTTCACAAGGTTAAAAAAGATCGAGTGTCAGCCTTTCATTTTTGTACATAGTCTAAACTTCAAATTATGAAGAAAATACATCCTGAGTAATCAAAAATTGTAAGAATTAAGAATTTCAGCGCAGCATTCTGACGAAGTTACGATAAATAATTGCTCGTTAGCATTTACAATTTTTTTTTTTTTTTTTTATAAAACTCATCCCTACTCTCAAAATGAAGCTTTTTGCACGAAATGTCTCCAGTATTGGCTATCCACTTGTCAACCACACATTCTTTAAAATATTGGTGCAAAACTTTCAACATGATATTCTCGAAATATCATAAGCCTTGTTTTAAATTTACAGACCAAGAATTTATCGAATTATTTATAAAAATATGTGTAGCTTCGAATATATTTTGTACAGTATAGGCCTATATTTAAGAAAAGAGCAAAATTCCAAACCAACTCTTGTTTCAACATTAATTTTTTATTTTTTATACGTGAAAACGTAAAAATAAAAAATACTACTGGTATAACTACTGGTAATTAGTTGGAGTTTTCTAGGTTTTTCACGTGTCTAACACTTAGAGGGAGGCAAGTTTACCAAAGAAAATCATTCATCTTTGTAGACCCATGTGCTGCGATGCCATATTCCATCAAATCAAACTAAACTTTATATTTTAAATTAAAGTATGCAAAGTAAGGTAAAGTATGCAAAGTAAGGTAAAGTATGCAAAGTAAGGTAAAGTATGCAAAGTAAGGTAAAGTAATTTAAAAATACAAATCATTCAAAAAATTGCAATTAAATGGAGATTTTATGAAAACACGTTTTTTCTATTGATAAATTAGTTTGTTTTATAATAAGGGATATAATATTATATTTCTTAGAATAAAAAATTATGTCATCAGCATGACATCTTTGCTTATTTATGTTGTTATTTAGAGTACTATATTCTACATTAGTTTTAAACCTAAAATAACTTTGGATATATTTGAACTCTATATTAAGGTATTAGTGGTCACTTCCGCAATCTAACAATGAAAAAACATATATAATTATAAATTTGATCATTTGTTATTTTCTACATTCTTTAATATAAAAACAAACTATAAAATCAGCCATGTGAGAAATTCATTGTATTTTTTACTAGCAATTTCTATTGATTAATTGTTACTTTTACATTAAATTACACCATATTCTTACGAAGAGTGCGTTTAGATTACTGGTTCTTAACATTTTCCTCTGCCTCGAATTTTTAAAATATACTTTCGTACTTCAAATGATATTCATTGAATATTAAAATGATAATTCATTTGTACTTCAAATAATAATTCATTGATATTTTCGTTTAAGGAAATAGCATCTTTTATTACAATCTCATTTTATCACGTTTATTTCAGCTTAACTTTAGTTATAATTTGAGCAAATAAGATATATAAAAAAAGTTTATCTGTACCTATTTATCAATATAAAGACATTTAGGTCTAGGTTAAAGAAGTACGATAGAAAAATATACATAATTTTATATTTGAATTTGATATTGGTGCATTTTATTTTTAAAAAAGACTTAGTTCTCAATGAGAAAATGGAAAAGTGATTTAGAAACTTCAATGACAGGAAGAAAAAATTTTAATCTAGGGAGCAAAATATCATCATAGACACCAAAAAATATGGATAATTTTCTAACAATTTATTTCCAACAATTTAAGCTAAAAATATAACATAAGTATTCAGTTACTATAAAAGAATAAATATAGACTATTATATTATATTTTTATATATATATTTTTATATTATATTGTATTATATATTATAAATATATTATATTTATTCAATTATGAATAAATATAAAACTAAGAGTGAGTTTTATGAGTGTAGTAAGGCATTTAACGACAACATTTCAAGAAATTTTACAGTATAACCTCTTCTAAGCCATTATAAACTCTATAATCTAGATACAAGTCTAATTACATTAATTTTGTCATGTTTTTATGCTGAAGAAATTAAAAAGATCAGTTTAAAAGTTTATATTCTTCTAAGGTCAGTAAATTGTATTATTTCTAGATGATAATGACGATGGTTGATATTAAAATCATTATAACAGAAAAACAGTGTACTGTATAATGACGAAACGTGGCAATGTCTTTAAGTCACAAAAAAATGTTAATATCTGTTGATATTTAAAAAAAAAAATTCAGCAACGACTTGCTTAACTTTCCCGGAAACATTTGGTGGCGCAATCTATTATGATATTTTATTTAAAAACTTTTTATATTTTTAACTATTATATAATAGCAAAAAGCTTAATTTTGAGGATAGGAATGGGTTTTATAAAAGATTGTAAATGCTAATAACAAGTAAAATCGTCATTAAGTTCGACTCTACTGGAGATATGACATACGCCTCTCTTTATCTCGCCACCCCTCGACCTTTAACCACCAAAATTTAATAGCATCAATCCCCTAATAAGCAAACCTTTCTGAAAAATTTCATAAATTTTTATAAATTTTCGATAAAAAGCACAGGAATTATTGAGCTTCAAACAGAGTGGACAAAAAATCGTGTCCTCCGACACACACTAGCATCCGTACATACAGAAAAAAAAAACCCGAATTTTTTTGCATTTCTCGACGTTTCAAGACCCCTGAGTACAAAAATCTCGTATAAAAATCTGGGTGGGTCATTTTTTGACCGATTGCCATCTGTACTGTACATACTTTATAACAGCCAGGAAAGTAACTGGTATTAAATATGATTATAGAAGTTCGACAGAACAATAAGTTTAAATCAGAATTTTCAATACTCTTCGCTGTTTCTCATAGATTTACTCTTAACAACTTAAAAATAGTTTATTGACTCGTTTGATTTGTTTTTTCCATAATTAATAGCTTTCTAGGGTTACTGAATATTTAGATAATAATACGTTCTAATGTTATAAATTGATTTATGGTTATTACTGATGATGATATTGAATACAATAAAATGCTATGAAAATGAATTTGTGTAGTAAGGCAAGGAAATACAGTCGATTTATCAATAGAATGCCTCCCGGAAGGACTTTCTATGGTCGTCTATGGAAATGAGAAGTTTTTAATATCAGATCAATTAATCTTCTATTTATTAGTAGAAAATTAATTACACATCATAATTAAATAAAATTCATTTTAGATATGATTTCAGTTACTTTATATTTATTTTAAGTATTAAAATTTCTTCATGAGAAAGATTTCATTTTATAAAAAATATTTTGTAGAAATAATATAATTTCAAAGTTTAAAAAGAATGAATAATGGTTTCATCAATTCGGATATTAATACAGGCAAGCCTATGAATAGTGACGGAAATTGTTTGATATACGTTGTTTGGGGGTTATTTCTGTTCAAAAAAAAGTTAATAAAAAAGGGTCGCTATTTACAGGTAGACGTTACTTGAAAATGGCCGTTATTAGAGGTTATTGACCGTACTTTCACGAAGATTCCTCAATTTTTATTTAAATATATTAAAAATACTAAATAATTCTTATTAATTTTATAATTTTGTGTTAAAATATTTTAAAATATATATATCGGATCAATAGACATGTTTTCTAGAGCAGTGAATTTCCGGAAACTTTGATATCATTGTTTCACTTGCAAGTTAGTTTGGTAGAAAGATATTTAAGAAGTTTTCTTTAAATATAAATGAAATCTTTAAAGATGTTTTGAATTTATCTCATATATATAACAAGATCAAAAGTATTTTAAATGACCGAGAAAAGTCATGAAAATATTCAAATAGTGTTTTTGATTATATATAAAATTTAATGTTTTGCTCAATCTACTTGAATAGAAAGTTTTTAAAATGCAAAATATACCATAGGAAATGTTCTAAGCTACATATCATACAAATTAAAATAATAAATTGTACAAAATTTTACTTTTTGCAATTTAGTGGAAAGATTTTATGAAGGAGTACTTTAATAATTTGTATTTTTTAAATGCATTTAATATCGATAGAAGGTAAAACATATTTATAACTCTAATCCAAATCAACCATTTAATTTGTAGAATTTATCTTGCGATATTTTCATTTAAGGATCCTTCTTTTCTTTCGGAGGACATGGAAATAATTCACATTTATCTCGTTTAATAGCTCGAACTAGAAGTTTCATACCAAATTTTTCGGCCCAACCTTCGTCAATTCTGAAGTAAAAATAAACAAAAAAAATTTAAGCTTATAATTATAATAAATACTATTAAAATATATTAATNATTAATATAATATTAATAAGTAAATAAAATATATTTGAGATTAATAGAATTAATACTGAAAGGTTGCTGTTCACTTTACATCTAGAATTTTTATTTATAAAGGTCAATTAAATTAATTAATAACTATTTAATTTGGTTTTTCTTTTGTAGCATTAATGCGTATAATGTTAATTATCGATAAATCTGCCACAAAATCGGATTAATTAGCATGAGTAATGAATATAAACTCGAGTTCTGTTAACCATTATGAGTTTAATCTGTATAGAAAATTGTTACAATTATAGGAATATCACTTACAGTTTAGTAATTCCATAGAAAATCTTCTGAAAGAAATTCGATTTCTCGTTTTTTCCTTCATTTGTGACTTGACAAAATATTCTTTGCAAGCACATAGGGTCGTCTAAATTTCTCACACCGTAAGTAGTTACGGCATCAAGTACAGGGTTGGAATATTTCTGATCTAAAATGCTTCTCTTCTTTCTTCCAGCTGCTGTGGTTACTGTAGCGGGTATGGTCATTACGCTTGGTACAATGGCTGCTAACATCAATCCCAAAGGAAGTAATCCTAATGCCAAAGCTAATGGCGCGTATTTCGATTTCTTTTTTGAATAAACTTTATGTTTGAAATGAACGGGAGGTCCCCCGTGATCGTAATAATCGCCATAATAATCGTAATTATAGAAAGGATGATGTTTGCTTTCACTAGAATACTCTGGTTTGCTAACGTGATAACTCGGTTGATATCTATCTGGTTTTTTTGGACGATCTTTGCCCTTTTTGTAAGATGGAGGGATCGGTTTTTTTGCATAAAGATCATCAAATGATTCATCAGTTTCGAAAGGATCATCAGAAGGATCGTCCGGCTCGTTGTAATTAGAAGGTTTGTTTTTGTTATAAAATTCCTGAGGTCTCCTGTCATTTACTGGTTTTTTCTTACGATACGGATTCTCGCTATATACTGGCCTTTTGTCGTCATCGCTATTATATTCTGGGTAGTAAGGACGCGAATATGATCCTTCTCTATAAACTGGTGCCTGAAGTCTCGATTCTACTTGGTTATTGTTAGATTCTGTATCTTGATCAGGATAAACAGGTTGATTATACGTAGGATTAGGAAAATTTACGCTCGATTTGATTTCTTCATCCGGTGATGAGTATGCCACTACAACAGGACTTTTATATGGGGATGACGATGTAGTTGGGGGTCGAGTAGTAGTTGAAACAAGGCTTTTATAAGCATAACCAGATTTCTTTTGACTGGATTGCCCGTAAGAAGACGGAGAATACGCACTATGTCCGTAAAATACTGATACGCTACTTTCGGTAGTGGATTTTAGAGCATCTCCGTCAACTTTGGCAACTCCTGAATAGCTAGGGTCGAAGAGAACATTCCAAGGGATATTAGTGGCTGATCCTGTTCTATGGTTATGGTAACTTTGATTAAAACTAGACGACACAAATTTTTCGGCTTTGGGTAGTTGTGGAGAAAATACCACCAAAACGATACATATCTTCAAGCATAATGAAACGGATTCATGCTTTACATGAAACATTGCCACCTTAAAAATAAAAAATATGTTAGCCCATGCGAGATATACAGATTATTTTGAAATTCATTGAAACATAAAAATAATATTATCTAAACAAATAATAGAATCAACTTATAAAGCAATTATGTAATTAAATGATATTTCATCCAGAATAAAAAAAGTTTAAAATTCGATTAAATTACATCCTTGTTTGTTATGTAAACATCATGATTGATGTGCCTTTTTATTTGCCATTTACTATATTCATTGTCTTCGCTTCAGTAAAAATGTTCCTTTAGAAAAATATGGAATTTCTTCTTGCATGTTGCTAACATGTTCCACATGGAAAGACTTATTGTATCTACAGCCCGGTTGCTTTAAAAATGACTTCGGGACAAGGGTTGCGGTCCAACGATCTTCTTTGGGTCTAACGGAACATATTAGTCCACACCTTCTTATTTACTATTGACCCAAGGTCGAGAAAGTTCCGATTTTATATTTTAAAAATATAATTTCATAATATTTTAATATCAAAATATATAGAGAAATTATCTCAGAATACTGATCCATTTCTATAACTTTAATAATCTTTATACTATGAAAATTTTAAATATTATGAGAATAAAATCTTAAAATTTCTGAGAATAGCACTTCTATAAGTTTATTTTATATATTTTATTTATATAATTCAATTTTGATACAATAAGAGCAAAACAAAAATGATATTTTGGAATATTTAACCAAAGTTAGCTTATCAATTATCAACAGTTTTGAAATATTTAATGTTTAATAATTAAAAGTTAATATTAATTTCTACTATATTATCTGTACTTATATATGAAAAATGAATAAATTTGTCCCGACATTTGAAGTTTGTACAAAGAAACAAATCATAAACTCATTACCTACCTGAATCAAATCCCAAATGAATTTTTCAACTGTAAGAAGCACATGAGTTCTAATGTTATGTCGAATCCCGTCACCCTCATCTGCAGATGGTGGAACATCCACTCAATTATATTAGTTTTACACAACACGCCTGAGAGATCGGATATTCGAGGGTGGGACGACCTTTCGGGTTCGTTCCAAAAGTTTGGTTAAAAGGGTCGTCTGTGGTTTTGTAGTTTATGTGGAAAAGTAACTGAACTAACGTTTTTGGTGCAAATGATCACTACCCTTGAATGGCATCCTGATATTTTGTTTAAAAAAATCCGTTTTTGGGACATTGTCCCATATTTTTCCTATTGTAACATCTTTCTCTTTTTAGTGAAATTCATGGATACAAAAGTGTTTATGGTTCTTATCCTCTTAAAATATGAAAGAATGAATAAATATGATATTTTAATGATAACTAACGGATGTTAATCTTACAATGTAAAAGCTAAAGTGAAAAAAAAGGTCAAAAGTTCAAGTTGTTTAAGAGGGGTAAAGTACAGGATTTTAAAAGTAATAAAACTTACACGATTTAAATCGAAATTTTTTAGATAAAATCGCTTTATATCAAATAAAAATAAAATTTTTGAACGTTTTAAAATAAAATATAGCAAGTTTCTAAGAATTTAACAAGAATCAAAAACAATGTCATATAAAAACGAGTTTATAACATTAAAAACAATTTTTAAGACAAAAAAAAGAGAATAAAAAAAATAGAAAGGAATTTGTAGTAGACCCAAAAAAATCCTAAACTATTAAAATAAAGAATTCTACTACTATGAAACTTATCATAATAAAAAAAAATAAATAAACGATCTCGAGATATAAAATAAAGCGATTTCTAGAATCAAAATTCTTATAATATTGAAAGAAGTTCCAAGAAATTGAAAGTTGCTTCTGTTAAATAAGAAGTTTATTTATTTTTTTATTTCTAAAATGTTTTTTTTTAGATTAATAAATTTGAAGTAGTAAACATTTAGACATAAAATAAGCATTAAACAACTTTAAAAAGAATTTCAAAGGTTACAAATAATTTTTTTTATTTCAAAAAATCTGTTTTTTCGCTTTCAGAATTGAGTTTTCTTGAAGTAAAAGTATATTTTAAACACTAAAAACTAATTAATATAAAAACAAAGCAGAAAAATATATTAAATGTATAATTGTCATTCAAATATTTATAATGTATATGAAGTAAAAGTGAGTATATAAAAATATTATAAATTTTAAAATAAAATTTAAATAAATTGAATTATAGAAAGAGTTTATTTCATAAATTAACCAAGCGTGATAAGTTTAAAAAATCTACTACAATAAAGATTAAACGACTTCTTATTAGCAGCAATTAGGAAGTTGAAAGAACAATGGCAACGTGAATTGTCCCGCCCTCTCTTGGATAAAAAATAATGATAATAAAGTGCAATTTCTTCGACTAGATGACAGATCGCTTTCTGTAGAAGATAATTTAATAACAACAAATAAAAAAGAAATAACATTGTGATTTTTATTAACAATAAGCTAATTGTTATTCATAATGAAGCAACTAAATCATTTACAATATGTCCTTTATTCATTTGTTATAGTTAAAATTAGCCTTGTTTAACAAGTTTAAAATAACTTTATCTTATATATGACGTATTAAAATAAACTTATTATTATTTATTTGTATTTTTTTAAACGGAAATAGATTAAGAATAATTTATTTTAATTATAAAAGGTTACGTTAGTTTAATTTTACACGTACAGGTGGCGCTGAGTAGGTCTTATAAAATTTTTATTAAGTTGCTAAAATCGAAAATTTTTAATTATAATTTAACAAAAAAATTAAGTTCATTAAAATTAAAATTAGTATTAAAATATTTTATACATAATTTCATGCTTAAAAAAATATGAAATATTAAAAATGGCATTGGAATTTTATTTTATTATTAAAAATGCTTTAAAATAAAAAAATATTTAATAAAATTTATTTGAGTTTCAAATTATTTAGATTAACGCAGAGCAAAAAAGAAAATAATAATAAATGCAAATTGTATTGAAATATATTAAAATATAGAACTTAGTTTATTTTAATGATTTATGATGTCACTTCCGGAGAATTGTGAAAAGCGACGTCATGTGATCGTAATCTAAATGATTAAAATGACGTGTCAATGTTGTAGTTTATTATGCAAAAAAAGAATTACTATTTTTTTAATTTTACAAGAAAACTATATTATTTATCATTACTTTCATGTTTGAAATACTGTAATAATAATTATTATTAAAAAAACGTTTCCTACTTTGATGAAAATTACGGAAAGAATCTGTCATTTTATTTAAATAACAGTATAAATTTAAAAATGTTTTTCTTACCAAAGCGGATAAAATCGAATAATTTTTATATTTATCAAATATTATTTTATCATCATAAAAGTAAAATTATTTTAAAACATTCAATGACGTCAATTTATTGATTACGATTACGATTGCGTAATTTCAAATACTTTGTAATTTCCCGGAAATGACGTATTTTCTCGGACATCAAAGCTCGAATCGAAAAATTCATCTCTGCTTCCACTTATAAGTTTGTCTTCCAAATTAAAAAAAATATCCCGAATAATTTTAAAGTATTAAATTAAAATATTTTCAATTCCAAATACCAAAGTTTGATTTTATTTTTGGTTTTTTTATACATTATTTGTACAATAATTGATTATTATTACTGTATTATTAAATAAGGAATCATTTCAAAAACAGCATATAAAAATGCCGTTTAATGCCTTGATACAATAACATATGGCACAATTCTCTCTTCACAACGCATATGACCATTTAATTATAAATAACGTAGATTACAATTCTATATTTAACATTATTAAATATGTATATATAGGCTGCTGTATTTAATGTTTAATAATTAAAAGTTAATATTAATTTCTACTATATTATCTGTACTTATATATGAAAAATGAATAAATTTGTCCCGACATTTGAAGTTTGTACAAAGAAACAAATCATAAACTCATTACCTACCTGAATCAAATCCCAAATGAATTTTTCAACTGTAAGAAGCACATGAGTTCTAATGTTATGTCGAATCCCGTCACCCTCATCTGCAGATGGTGGAACATCCACTCAATTATATTAGTTTTACACAACACGCCTGAGAGATCGGATATTCGAGGGTGGGACGACCTTTCGGGTTCGTTCCAAAAGTTTGGTTAAAAGGGTCGTCTGTGGTTTTGTAGTTTATGTGGAAAAGTAACTGAACTAACGTTTTTGGTGCAAATGATCACTACCCTTGAATGGCATCCTGATATTTTGTTTAAAAAAATCCGTTTTTGGGACATTGTCCCATATTTTTCCTATTGTAACATCTTTCTCTTTTTAGTGAAATTCATGGATACAAAAGTGTTTATGGTTCTTATCCTCTTAAAATATGAAAGAATGAATAAATATGATATTTTAATGATAACTAACGGATGTTAATCTTACAATGTAAAAGCTAAAGTGAAAAAAAAAGGTCAAAAGTTCAAGTTGTTTAAGAGGGGTAAAGTACAGGATTTTAAAAGTAATAAAACTTACACGATTTAAATCGAAATTTTTTAGATAAAATCGCTTTATATCAAATAAAAATAAAATTTTTGAACGTTTTAAAATAAAATATAGCAAGTTTCTAAGAATTTAACAAGAATCAAAAACAATGTCATATAAAAACGAGTTTATAACATTAAAAACAATTTTTAAGACAAAAAAAAGAATAAAAAAAATAGAAAGGAATTTGTAGTAGACCCAAAAAAATCCTAAACTATTAAAATAAAGAATTCTACTACTATGAAACTTATCATAATAAAAAAAAATAAATAAACGATCTCGAGATATAAAATAAAGCGATTTCTAGAATCAAAATTCTTATAATATTGAAAGAAGTTCCAAGAAATTGAAAGTTGCTTCTGTTAAATAAGAAGTTTATTTATTTTTTTATTTCTAAAATGTTTTTTTTTAGATTAATAAATTTGAAGTAGTAAACATTTAGACATAAAATAAGCATTAAACAACTTTAAAAAGAATTTCAAAGGTTACAAATAATTTTTTTTATTTCAAAAAATCTGTTTTTTCGCTTTCAGAATTGAGTTTTCTTGAAGTAAAAGTATATTTTAAACACTAAAAACTAATTAATATAAAAACAAAGCAGAAAAATATATTAAATGTATAATTGTCATTCAAATATTTATAATGTATATGAAGTAAAAGTGAGTATATAAAAATATTATAAATTTTAAAATAAAATTTAAATAAATTGAATTATAGAAAGAGTTTATTTCATAAATTAACCAAGCGTGATAAGTTTAAAAAATCTACTACAATAAAGATTAAACGACTTCTTATTAGCAGCAATTAGGAAGTTGAAAGAACAATGGCAACGTGAATTGTCCCGCCCTCTCTTGGATAAAAAATAATGATAATAAAGTGCAATTTCTTCGACTAGATGACAGATCGCTTTCTGTAGAAGATAATTTAATAACAACAAATAAAAAAGAAATAACATTGTGATTTTTATTAACAATAAGCTAATTGTTATTCATAATGAAGCAACTAAATCATTTACAATATGTCCTTTATTCATTTGTTATAGTTAAAATTAGCCTTGTTTAACAAGTTTAAAATAACTTTATCTTATATATGACGTATTAAAATAAACTTATTATTATTTATTTGTATTTTTTTAAACGGAAATAGATTAAGAATAATTTATTTTAATTATAAAAGGTTACGTTAGTTTAATTTTACACGTACAGGTGGCGCTGAGTAGGTCTTATAAAATTTTTATTAAGTTGCTAAAATCGAAAATTTTTAATTATAATTTAACAAAAAAATTAAGTTCATTAAAATTAAAATTAGTATTAAAATATTTTATACATAATTTCATGCTTAAAAAAATATGAAATATTAAAAATGGCATTGGAATTTTATTTTATTATTAAAAATGCTTTAAAATAAAAAAATATTTAATAAAATTTATTTGAGTTTCAAATTATTTAGATTAACGCAGAGCAAAAAAGAAAATAATAATAAATGCAAATTGTATTGAAATATATTAAAATATAGAACTTAGTTTATTTTAATGATTTATGATGTCACTTCCGGAGAATTGTGAAAAGCGACGTCATGTGATCGTAATCTAAATGATTAAAATGACGTGTCAATGTTGTAGTTTATTATGCAAAAAAAGAATTACTATTTTTTTAATTTTACAAGAAAACTATATTATTTATCATTACTTTCATGTTTGAAATACTGTAATAATAATTATTATTAAAAAAACGTTTCCTACTTTGATGAAAATTACGGAAAGAATCTGTCATTTTATTTAAATAACAGTATAAATTTAAAAATGTTTTTCTTACCAAAGCGGATAAAATCGAATAATTTTTATATTTATCAAATATTATTTTATCATCATAAAAGTAAAATTATTTTAAAACATTCAATGACGTCAATTTATTGATTACGATTACGATTGCGTAATTTCAAATACTTTGTAATTTCCCGGAAATGACGTATTTTCTCGGACATCAAAGCTCGAATCGAAAAATTCATCTCTGCTTCCACTTATAAGTTTGTCTTCCAAATTAAAAAAAATATCCCGAATAATTTTAAAGTATTAAATTAAAATATTTTCAATTCCAAATACCAAAGTTTGATTTTATTTTTGGTTTTTTTATACATTATTTGTACAATAATTGATTATTATTACTGTATTATTAAATAAGGAATCATTTCAAAAACAGCATATAAAAATGCCGTTTAATGCCTTGATACAATAACATATGGCACAATTCTCTCTTCACAACGCATATGACCATTTAATTATAAATAACGTAGATTACAATTCTATATTTAACATTATTAAATATGTATATATACAATAAAATTCTTTTAAAAATATTTAAAATCATAATTATAGCAAATTACAAGATGATAGCCATCTTTTCAAAAGCTTTTTATCTAAAATATTCCTTTAATATTTAATATATTCTTTATACAATACTTAACAGTATAATAATAGTTAAAGCTAGAAGAGCTCCTGGAATCATTGCTAAAATTCCTTCAATTCCGGGTCTTTGTAAAAGTAGAGAAAGAAGATTTTGCCTTTGTGGCGGTGGAGGAGGCCTATTGACAATGTTATGAGTTCCAGCTATGCTAATACTCGTATGAATTTGTGGAGGATAATTAGAAGATACAGCAGTCACTTGAGAGATTGCTGTTTCTGCAGAATCTTCCTCTTCGGAGATGTCTGCTCCAGTAGAAGACGAAGTGGAAATCTCCGTATTTTCAACAGAAGATCCATTCAGAAAGTATTCCGTATTTCCTGGTGTGGTCCCGTTTACGAAGATTCCTATAGTTTCATTAGATGTGCCGTTGAAAACGGTAGTTGTCGTTAACTCAAATTTACTAATATTACTAATAATTGGCGACTGAGTGGTAATTTCTGTAGCATTTTGTTTCACGAATACGGTTAAGGATTCGGGTTCAGTCCCTTGCGTTCCGAATGGTCTCTTTAGCACTATCAGATCCGAATATAACATTGTTGTATCCTGAGGTTTATCTATGAATGAAATTGCATTAGATGAAACAACCCCATTAATTTGATCCTTGTGAACGTTGGATGTTACGTGCAACTGAGGAGGATTTAAACCGAAGACCAGAGTGTTATTAGTTGATATTTCGTTTGTTGGCAGAGGACGTCTAGTAGATTCGCGCAATGGAAAATGATTATTGATTATAGTAGTAGGATGTGCAATAGGACGATGATTATTTACAAGTACAGTCACGGGATAATTGTACGGATAAGGCTTCGCCTGCATATGTTTGGAGGGAAAAGGTAAATTATGATATTCATTGAATGGAGGTAATCTACTGTTCGGTCTTCTGTAAGGATAAACAGTATAACCATAATCCAAATATTGATAGGCACGATCAATAGCATTCTTCTTCGGATGATTCTTGAAAGGAAAGGACGCACAGATAAAGGAAATCAGAGACATCAATACAAATAATTGAAAAATTTGTAGAAACATCTTGTATTCCTAGAAATATAAAATAAATTTATAAATTCATTAATCTAATTAAAAGATAATAAATTATATTCTGGAATATAGCGTCGATGAATTAATAATTTACATATTTAAAAATAATTTTCTGATACAAATATCCTAATTTAAATTATAATTAGATTCAAACATATCCTTACTTAGAAAACTCAAGCATCTTGAAGCATTTATAACGTTTAAAATAATTATTTAAAGTTAAACCTTAACCCAAATTTATGCTAATTTGACAGTAGATTTGAATCATACATCATTTACGTTTAACCTATATCACCTTTGCCACTTGATAAGAAAAAATTATATTTATTTTTAGAAAATACAGATTTATAGAAAGATTATAATGCTTATTTTTAATTTAATTTAGCAAAGTAAAGAAACGTTCTCGTGACTTATTGTCCACTTATATATTTATCGATCGTATCAATACTTTCACATAACTGATAACGAGTATAAGCTTAATATAGATGCATTATTAATTTAAAAAAAATTCCCCTTAGCATAATATTCAGTAGAAAAGAATGGCTTCCGATTTCTTCTCGACTTCTCTTACATGTTCTAAACAAATTTGAGAATTGTCTTCCTTATGCCAACTTTTCTCTATCAATTAATTAAATTATAAAGGTAGGTCTTGACGGGGGTTTTTGACCCAAGAAAACTGCTTGAATTCATTTTTATCATTAATTATGTGTATGCATTGATAGAAACTCCCCACTGTTTTCCTAGAAGAATAATTAATTGTCATGTGAATGTTATTTAACTGTGTGTGAAAGTAATCTACATATGAATGCTAGAGATGGTCTAAAGAGATTAATTTGGAAAAATTCGACTAAAATTAAATGTATAAAACAATAGTGAACAAGAAAATGTTTTCAAATATATTAAATAAATTGATATTATTAATTAAATTATCATAAATAAATTAAATTTTTAAACTATATCATTAATTTATGATATAGTTTAAAAATTTTCTACTTAAATGTTTAAATAATAGATAAAAATTAGATGATTTTCTACTTAAATGTTTAAATAATAGGTATAACACATAAGAGTATTTTTTTAAAATTTTATACTACATAAACTAAATTTAGTATTAACATAAATGATAATGTGTTTTATTGGGTTAAGGCGTTTAAAGATTTACTTTAAACGCTTTAACTTTAAGAAGATTGTTGTTATCTCATATATGTTTGAATTAATTTTGCAGAAAATTTGAATTACTGTAATGCACAGCAATTAAAATAAATATAAATCGTCGAAGAAGTTTTAATTCTTAAATGTTGAGCATTTAAAAATTTATCTTAATAAATTTTAATAATATTAAGATAAATCGAATTTAACCTAAAAAATAATAAATTTTGAGATATTTTAACGAATTTTAGGAGATAAAATAGTTAAAATTTAATAAATTTAGTTTAAAAAGTTAATTTATTTAAATAATAAAATTAATTTAATTTTTATAACTTTATCCTACTTTTAGCTCTATTATCTTTTGAAGAATATTTAGGATTTGCTATAGGATCTATACGTTACGATCTGATTATTTTCGAAATATTGTGTCTAATAATAATAATAATAATAATAAAATCTATTTTATAAATTAAAAAATAGATTTTTCTAAAAACTTAGGATTCGTTAATCCTATCTATTTTATCATAAAGAAGGATAAAGATATATGAGTCCNAGACATTATTAAATTTTTTACTTTTAATCTGATGATTTTTGATGATTAAAAGTGTTTGATATAGCATTATCTAGTTCCATTATGAAATTTTTTGCATTTTCTCTTTGATTTTAAATAAGAAAATCAAGTTTCTCTTGTCAGATATCTCATTAACCTTAATTAATTCTATAATATTAATAAGACAGAAAATTAGAAAAATTAGAAGAGATGAGAAATAAAAAAATGAAAATTAATTAAAATTTGTTATAGGAATATTACTAATTATGGTTACTCACCAGTATCTACCTTGAATTGACACCTGGCAGAAGTCATCTGCTTTCTGTTGATACAAATAGCCTTAACTGATGTCTGTACAGCATGTTCGCAAGCCGGAACCTGTCACGCTCGGATGGACATCGTTTCTCCGACTGAAGACGAAGTGTTTAAAGACGATTTTGTTTAATGATAAACTATGATTTATTGAGGAAACAACAATGTTAAATATGGAATTAAATACCTAAGGGGAAACAGATGTTACCATTGCATTCACGAGTTAATTATGCTTTAAACTGGGATATTTACGAATAAAAATTCAGTTCGATGTAAGAAAACAACGTAAGAGATTAAAATATGATTAAATTTAAGTTAAATACATTTTCTATATAAATTATAACGTTATTTTTAAAGGAAAACATGCAAACATTGCGATTTTAATTGGCGCAAAGTGTACAAGTTTTAATTTTTACATTAAAAAAGAAGTGAAATCTTCGGAATTTTGTATTAAAAAAAATTGTAGAAAATATTAAATTTGAGGAAGAAACATTTCACTTACCTCTAACATGTACTGAATAGATATTACAATAAAAAAAAAGAGACGAATTGTAGTCTAGCCTATCTGGTATTATTTAAACCGTCAAGGTTGCTTGGACGAAGCCTATCTGAGTGGTGCGATAGCTGGAATGTTATTTGAATCAACGGACTATATCTTCAATAATATCAAGTCGAAAAGAATCATTTTATGTAAAAATAGCAAAAAATGACCATGAATGATGCACTAGTGGACATTGCTTTCTTGGAACAATGTACATCAAATGAACTGTATCTTCTATTTTTGCGATAATTTATATCATTAAAAGCTTATAAAAAATAATATACATTTTTTTTAACTAACGTTAATAAAATGATATTTTTGGAAGCTTACATCCTGGATTTTTCATACCTTTATTAATGGATAGTGTTATGGAGAGTTTGAATTTTTTTTTTAAGAACAGTTGATTATCAGTTGATATTCTTTACAGATAAAGAACTTACATATGAACAATAGCATTCGTGGATGACTCTTGTTTGTTGAGGAAATGCTTTTTTTAATTTTTTACTCATCCGTGACAATAGATAAGGTCAGTTGATTGAACAAATGCACTGGTGACCGACTATTATCGTCATAACTTACCCTTTATAATTCGAAGGTTCAAGCAGATCTTTACAATGATAATAATTACGATATTTTAAAGTATACATTTACACTGAGTAAACATCCTACAGAACTTTTATTAAATGATTCATTAAGGCAACTCTCTTATAAAATACTCAACATAAAATCACAATAATAATAATAATAATAATAATAAATGAATTTTGCTTATATAATTAAAGTAAATTATTGAATAAAATGCATTAAAGATATATAATCGTCTTCGTTTTTTAATTTTTATGTTTGAGTAAATATATTGTAATTTTTTTAAAAATAAATGTCACACTTTAACCTTGCATGCATGGCTTACAAGTTAAATCGCTGTAAAATTTTTTTTTTGCATATAGACCTATAATTTAGTAGAATAAGCGAAAAATTATATTATATTATTTTTAAGATTTTATTAAATTACTAGGATCCTTTTTATAAAAATCTTAAATTAAATTTAGAACATCTCCCGTTTATCAGATGTCAAACGTTTACTTTTAATGATATGCACCTCACATACAATATTAACGAACGGTCTATTCAAAGCGTTTGTGCATCAGGACATATAAATCATTGAAGCATCGTATAGGAGTTATTGGATTACATATGAATCAGTACAGAGAATTGTTTCGACGTTCCACCTTAATTTTGCATAGCAGAGGGTATGACATTTATCCTATTTGCTTAACGTGTGAGAGATGTTGATGATTATAAACACGATACAGATGTATACAGGCGCAATTAAGCTATGTGGAAATAATAGAATATATATGAAAATTACGGATATATAATTATTATATCCACGATTTTCATGTTTATCTGTTACAAGTGAATTAAATGTTTATAAAATTTCGTAATAAAATTATTATTGTAATAGATAGCAAAGATAATATAGTAAACATTTAGTTAGCAGTTATTGTGTTTTTACAAAAGACCCTATTAAGCTTATATAGTAAATAAATTAATTGAGAAATACACGCGCGTGATAACTAAACTATATTAATTGATAAATTTAATTAAAGCATAAAATACTTAACAAAAATGATCAAATTTATATTGAAATATGTGAAATTAGCGATTATATGATCTGAAATATATAAAAATATAGTGGAAAATTTTGTTAAGGCACATAACAATGACGCAGTCAATAGGCGCGACACGCGAGTGCAAAAATAATATACAACCGCATACAATCGTTATTATATTTTCGGCGATTTTTCTTAAATAAAAATATTTGTTTAAAAAAAAACGAAACATCACCCTCTATAGAAAAGTGCTAACAAAAAACCTGCAGTAGAGAAAGTGGGACATTGGCTGACGTCAGAACTGGCCTAGAATGCGTGACGTGACGGTATAATATACGCTTGGGCATCGTGACAATGTCCAGGATGGCGTATAACGCAGTCCAATTATAAAATAACGGCTAACGAAGACATTAATTATTATATTGGACTTATCGAAAAAATTTCGATATCAAAAAAGAACCACGGTACAAATATACATGTGTACGCTTCCGTAAACTGATATCGTACAACATAGCATTGTCTAGAATAGTTTAGAGTGTGACTATCTTTGTTAATCTATCAGCATTAAGTTGAATCGGAAATGCAACCGACCTTTACAACCGTTTTATTGACACGTTCTGTGCTATTCTTAGACAATCAATATCGGAGGACTTCGAAAATGGTTAAAGATAGAAGGCGTATTGTTCAGTTACGGAAATGACCCGATTTATTTTTTCTAAATGTGATGCCGTATGCGATTCTCCACAATTTCCCTCATCCTCTCCATAAAGATGCGATTTGCATCTTCTCATCTTTTAGCATAGCGTGAAACGTGTCTCGATGGCTTCGGCGCAACCTAAACTAGCGCAATGATAAATGTTCATTTTCTTTATAGAAATCCATTATTAATGTAGCTAAATCAATAATTTGAGTTTTAGATAACCGGAACGTATTATATATTTCGTTAGAGCGTGAAAAGAGTTTGCACTTTTCAGGATCCTACGTTAACTTGTGAAAGATTTGGAGTAGAAAGTGAAGAAATGTCGGATGTTAGTCTTTCTTTATCAAACTCATCTGACAAATAATAAGACCCACTTCTTATGGTCGAATAAGAGTGGGCGTATATGTAAAAGGTGTACCTTATGAGGTCACAGAGTCGTAAGTTCAATGTTGTCGGAAGTATAAACAAAGTAAAATTCTTATACTGTTTGAATAAAAATTGTTTATTGTTCTATATGGTTCGGAAGATTTTTTTTCTATGATGCTATTTCTAGAATTTAAAAAAATATATATTCGAAGAGAGAATATGCTCTTTGAATACTAAATATGGAGGAACTTTTTGTTCCTTGAGTAAAGAAAACGAGCATGCATTGTTAAGATTTATTCATGCTTTTAGATGTACGTATATGAAACTTATATATAAATTTATCAAGACATTTCCTATAATAAATGGCTATTTAAGCATAAAGCATTTTATTTTATGAGTTCTAACTTTTGATAAAAAAGAAAATCGTTTTACGATTTCAGTTTTTAGTTTATAGTTTACATGTTAGGTTTATATTAACTTTACATGCTTTATATAAATTAGATTTATTTATAATTTATCTATTTAACATGAGAAAAAATATGTAAATTTATATATTTTCTTTTTATAATGCAAAATTCACATAATTAGTAGTGGAGTGCCCATAAATGAGAATGGAATATTTAGGAATAAAAATTTGATATAGATTATAATATTATAATTAATAAAAGATGATAAAAATTTAATTTATAAAACTTTTTATTTTTAATTATTTTTGTTTATTTTTTAACTACATTTTTATTTGATAGAGACGTTTAATTGACTCTAAATAGCACAGACAATGAGTTAAAAATTTGATACTGCATAATTTTAATGTGAAGTTCCTATTAATAATACTTATTTAGGTATATAAATAAGGATTAATTTATGCATTTTATAAAATTAAAAAGTTCAAGTTCAGGCAAATAATATCAACAGAAAGGTTAAGAGTATCAAACTCAAGTCAAAAATAAAAACTAAGAGGCTCAGTACAGGATATCTTTATGTTTTTTTCTTATGAAAGATATCAAGTTCTGAGCTTTGATACCATTCGAATAATATAAAAAAACACATATATGCTGATAACTTTTTTACTAAAAGAAATGTCATAAGTATAGAGAAATGATCAGGAAGCACGGTAAATGAGAGTCTGTATTGAAAATATCCTTTCGTAGGAACTTCAGGAATTTTGATGAGTCATTAACGAGCCATTCAATTCTTTTTTCCTCGTAAAAAATGACTTAAAATAGCAAAATTTTTTCTAAATAAGATCTAAATAAAAGATCTAAAATGAAAAAAGAATCTTTTCACTCCTTCACAATTAAGTAGCGATCATTTTCTGTGTGTTTAAACTTTTTTTTCTGCCCTTCCTGAAAGGGCAAATGGTCATTTTAAGCGAATGAGATGCTTAAAATGAGGTGTTCATCCATGCCGATCCATTTTTTTCTTTGTTTTTTATTCCATTATATTGTTTATTCAACTGCGAAACAGGATGAAAACTCAGTCGTATGTCATATCGGAAAGTTTGACATCGATGATCACATCTAGACAATTAAAAAAAAGCGAGGTAAGATGTAACAAAAACAATCTTGATTGATATTAATAAAATAGAGTTTAATTATTTTTAATATTCAAAAAACTATGAAAGGCTCTTGTAATTCATTAAAATATATTCAGATGGCGCTGATAAAAGATTGAAAGTAAACAAATGCCATCCATAATAATTATTATTATTAAATTTTAAAGTTTAAATAAATATTTTTGTATAAAAATAAAGGAAATAAGAATGAATAAAATTTCTTAAAATTATTTTAAAAGTTTTCTAAAAAAGTAAGAATTTATAGACACTAGCAGTAGAAATTTTAACATTTTTAAATATCATGAGAAAGATAAAAAGTAGCTTTTTTTGCCAGTTTCTACCAATTTTAATTCGTAAATTTAATTTATTAAATATAAATTTTACGTATAAATTTCATGTAGAAAATAAAACTTTTGATATGCAATTTTCATCATTTATAATCTCATTGCGCAAAGATTAAACGTTAAATTTATATTTCTCGGTAATTAAGGTAATCGGTACATTGGCTCATCATCCCAGATCAGAAATAACTTTTCCAGGATCGGTGACGTCACGGATTTTATTTATTTATTTACTTTTAATTCGCTTCTAATTTAGTCTCATAAAAAGCCGATTAATTTCTTAATTCTTAATTCCTCGATTTAAATTACTTATATATTAATTTTATAATAGCAAATAGGGATTTAATTAAAAAAAAATTTAATTACGATAAAAAAATTATGCGCTTCTTACGTCATCGAACCGGAACCAAAATGCGATTTCCGGTCATGCGTATAAAAATACTTTTAAATCTTTGGTGCAAAGCGCCATCTACCGATTAAGATTTAAAATTTTACAATTGTTATTTAAAGGGGGTTAAATTATTTAATTTTTACAGCCTTTTATTGTCGATTTTAATGATTATTTTCTAAATTTAAGAAATAAGTATTAAGAAATCGATTTTGAATATAATTTCGGAGGAAATGGAATTTTTAAAAATGTTTTAAAAAGAGTTATGGATATATAAAAATTCTGCCCACAATCCATTGCGCTCGAGATGATCCAATCACTTTTATCGACGTAAGGGCGCGTGCCGTAACTGATACATTCTCACTGTTGTCATGGTAACTGTTGTGAGCATGCGCAGACGCGACCGGACTGTGGCAGATGCAGAAGTCCAGTCAAATATCAAGTTATGCTTGACATCAGATGGATTTCGACCAAGAGTTGAAGAAAATCGTTCGCGAATGCACCTAAGAGGTGTTTGTATTGAAGTGTATGTGGTGTACATCCATTTATATCCTGTCGTGATGTCAATATGCCAGGAGGACGAAGAGGATTGGTTGCTCCACAGAACACCTTTCTCGAGAATATTTTGCGACGATATAATTCTTTACGTAAGTATATTTTTAATATTCAAAAATGTTATATAAACACCGAAATTCTCTGAAACGCGCGAGTTTTTGTGGGGTGTAACCTTTCTAACGCATCAACTTTTGCAGTTGGATGGCTGATAGCTTTGCAAAGTGCACTAGCACCTTTCCATCTTATCAACTTCTCTATCAATCCTATCTATTTTTTCAGTAGGCATTACACAAAAATATTTAAGATTTACGTACAAATTCGGATTGTAAATATGCTTAAAATTGCTCACCTTCCAAGAATATCATTGATTTAAGATGTAGGAAAGGAAGATCTTTGCTTGCAATCCCTAAAGATCTACTAATAAAGTTATAGCTATTCCAATTAAGGACGGTTTTATCTTTAAATTATTTATAAAATAAGAAGAGTCTCTTAAAATCTTTGCTCAAAACTTAATTAAAGCTCTTGTTTCCAAGGAAGTAATCTTATTTAATGTGTTTAACACATCTAATACACAAAATTTTAAGTGATGATTGCTTATCTCAACCACTTAACAGTAGGCCAGATGATAAATGATCATCATTTTGACCTAATTAAAATGCTATTCTTAAAAATTCCTGTACGTGCGAACTACTTAAATTGTAATAAAAAGAAAAACATCATCTCTATTAGATTGAATGCAATAACTATATAAGAATTATGAAGATACGATAATGAAATAGCATCAGTTTGAAGAGAAGAAAATTATAAAAGTGAAACAATTGGAATTTTTTTTCTCGTGGGAGAATAATCAGATGACATAAAAAAATTCTCATAAAATCATAGAAAAATGTGCTTTTTACGAAAATAATTTCAATCAAATCATCTGTAGCGTTTTAAGTCAATAAGTATTAATGCTCTTTGATGATTTCTGTGTTTAAGATGGAGAAAAAATTGTGATTTTTATGAAGGAAATTCAACAAATATTTTAAAAAATTGAATTTTTATGATATTGGAATAGTCAAATAGTCTTTGTTGTGCTGTTTATGATTTTTTAGATGTAAAAAAGATGATAAAAATTTTATAGTAGATCCAGATGTCTGATATTCCAAGTGAAAATATGTTTTCTGAACTTTCTTTACGTTTATATTTTATATGTACAATATATATACATATATGAATTTTGTCAATCATTCTAAGAAAGAAAAATGTGGCATTCCAAATATTTCTTTTATTGACTTTTTATCAAAAGAGCAATTTATCATTTAAAATTTACAAAAATATTTCATGCTTATAAGTTTTTTAGGCAATTTTTATATATTAATTTTACAAGAGAATTAATTGGACTTGGAAAGTTTGATCTGTTACCGATTATTCAATAACATGCAGACATTATTAAATTTTTTACTTTTAATCTGATGATTTTTGATGATTAAAAGTGTTTGATATAGCATTATCTAGTTCCATTATGAAATTTTTTGCATTTTCTCTTTGATTTTAAATAAGAAAATCAAGTTTCTCTTGTCAGATATTAAATAACAACATATGAAAAGTTTTATAAATAACTTACGAAGAAGACTTTATTATAAAATAATTTGTAATAATTTAATTGATAAATATTATCTTTATCGTCATAAATAGTCTTATACAGTATACGGAATTTGCCTGTACTGTAAAATATATCAAAGACATTTTGCATTATCAGGATAATGCAGAATTGTTAAAATTTCCAAATATAAATAGGAAGATGTCATCACGTTTTCTGTTTTTCTAAAGGTTTTTTAAACAAAAAATGGAATTAATTTTGTCGACCGTGACTTTCTACTAATGGAATTGAAATTGAAAAGAGAAGCTTGATTTATTTTCTTTAAAAAATCGTATATTGTGAATATACAGAAGTAAAACCTTCCATGTTTAAATGTACATGCTAAAATATATAAAGTGAAAAAGTTAAAAAAAGTTTTCATTAACTTATTAACATCCGCCCAGAATCAATTTTGAAAAGTCGATTAACAATTTAAAAAGTCTGTTAAAGACAATGAACTCGGTTAATGCATTCTTTCATCTTCAAAATTACAGTATTTGATATAATTATATATTATACCGTTAGAATAATTAGTAAAATAGCTCTTAATTTTCTTCATTCTTTCATTTTTCTGATTTTAATCACTTTGTCTAATTTAGAATTCTTATTGGGTAATTTGTGAATTTAGAATACATTTTTTTTCTGATTTTTGTGTTAAATCGAATTTTAAAACCAATAAAAATTATTGGTAATTCATTAAATAATACAAATTTTTAAATGATTATAAAATTGATTTAAAGTGACTTTTTTTAATTAATGAAAATTAATTTTTCTCGTTTATATTCTATTATCTTCTACGAGGAATTTATAAAATTATCATAAATTATAATTAACTAAGAAAAGATTTAATGTAGTTAATTATCTTTGCCTTATCAATATTTATCTTTATGTAAAATCATTTTTCTTTTATAATACTAAAATTAAAATAAATATTGAAATTAGTATATATATAAATTTAATCAAATGAAACAGTATTTCATTCTAAAGATTTACGTAAATGGGATTAACATAATTAAAATTTATGTATAAAATAATTCAGATAACAGATAATAGTATCTTTTTAGACAAAATTCCCCCGTAAGAACAAGTTCATAATTAAATTAAAAGGTAAAATATAAAATGAATCACTAAAATACAGCTTAGAATGGCAGCTATTGAAAACATCTTTATGTAGAATTACATGTAATGTTGTTAATTTTGTACAAAAGATTTATAAACTGTATAAATACAAAATGAGACAAATTATTGCTTTTAATAGATTATTTGATTGATTACGATGCTCTCGTTCTTGAATCGATAGCTAATTCTTACATTTATACTTAAAATTGCATAAATTTATATTTTATATGTTAATAATAGAGTATTTAGAATAAAAAATATTTTATCTTTTCGAATGGGTGGAGTAAGAAGTCTCACTAATGCCAGACTGTCTAGGAATTCGATATTTGATCTATAAAATATCAATAGAAACTTTTCTGTTATAAAAACATTGTATAAAAATTTATATCCTCGAATACAATGTACTTCATTTGATTCTCCCTATTTATTTTTTAATTAAAACAAGAACACGATAAAGAAATGTCGAAAAGCATTGTTAAAATTATAATATATATATTATATATAGAAAAAATATCTGTAAAATTCCACATTAACCACACAAAAAGACGATATTTCCTGTAAAGGTAGCTATCTTGCATACCTATTTTACTTGCCGTAAAGATACATTTACAGGAGCTAAGCATAGCGCTTTATTATTTATTTATATCGATGTCAATTAGATGTTAAAGTAACACAACTTTTTTTTTAATAAATGCAAAATAAATTTAAAAATTATATTTTTTTGTCCGTAGTATTACATTTAATACTATATAATTTTGAATAGTATATTTTTTTCTTCGATAGGATAATACAGCCGCGTACTAAAACCAAACTACTAGATCATGTTTGACGTTATAAAACTACACGATGATATTTACGGACTGTATAGATGCAACCGCTTTGTTTAAAATGATAATTTTTTCTCACTTGACATATTCGAGTCGTTGCACGAAAAGTTCTTAAATTATCGTGAAGCGAATTAAAATTCGTTGATCGTAATTGGTTAGTTGGAATCAAACACAAATATCGATTTAATTAATCATTTAGTTTAGAAATCATATTTTGAACACGTTTAATAGAAAACCGTTATATCGATTCGTAGTTAAAGATAATTGTAAGTAATTTGATAATTGATGGTTATAAATATAAATATTTTTCATTTCTTGAAAAACAATTAATATTGTGTGGCATTTTGTATAAATGAATAATTTCTATCGTTTTTCTTGGAAAATTGATTCGGGAATATTTTTAAATCGTATATTTTATGTAATTTTTATATTTAATTAAAAGTTTTTTAGTGTATAAGATGCATATTTAATGTCGAGATTTTCTTCTCTCGGTTTAATTTTTACGGCAATGTTGTTCTTAATTTAATTTAGAAATTTTGCACCGTAAACTTAACTACAATTTTCGGTTTAATATAAAAATATTTTCTTTTTTTATTTAAATTGTTATTTTTTATATTATGAAAACTTATATTTCTTAAATAAAACCGATCCGTCTTTATTCGAAAAGGAAAATTCAATATGAAAATATTTATTTAGTTCAGCTGATTCCATCCTCTAAATGCCATCGATCCGGTTCAATAATTTAGAAAAGAATAAACCAATTTCGAATTTCCATTTCAGAAATTCTGATACTTTCTCCTATTACATATGCAGCAAAACAGACTAAGATGTGGCAAAGAGCCAAAAGAATAGAACAATGATTTCAGTTTTCCCATAAAGAAACATACAAATCTTATCTCTTATTTCTCATATCAATATTTTCTATAAGTTACTTTAACAAATAATTGAGTTAAAATTTATATTATTATATGTCGTTTAACTTCAGACTATGATTGACACCATTAAAAGATTAGAATTGTAAATATTTTGGTTAAAATGTTTCTAAAATATATAAAAATAAGTAATGTTCTTTAGTTAGATTGCGTGTTAATAGTTCAACAAAAGACACTTCACTCCAGATGATAAATATTTGTTTATATCTTTTAATGGCAAAGTAAGAGTGGTGAATAATTTGAGAAAACATTTATTCATTAATTAAATATTTTGGTAATTTTAGCACAAATTAATTAATGATGAAGGCGTAAATATTTATTTAACATTTATATCGTTATCAAATAATTTAGATAATACTGTTTAAATTTTAAACAAATATATTAAAAAGTAGAAACATTTTAAATAAATTTTTTTAAAATAGTTTTTATATTTAAACGACTATTTTTTAATGCAAAAATTTAGAAAAATAAATGGCTAAAAATGTATTCAGAAGTAGTTATTCCTTTCTTTAAACATTGCAATAAATAATTATTTTAAAATACAATTATAAATATATCAATGATTTCAAATGACGAATTTTTTTAATAAGAAAATTAGTTTTAAACAAAATTTTGTTATAATTTTATACAAATCGTTTCCTGTAAATGCCTCTTTTCCTTATTATATAGCGTTTAAGAAGGAAACAAACTTAACAGCATTGATAAAATGCTTAGCTCTGTCGATCTTGCAGAATTTTTACTCAGGAAATGCAAACAATTAGTCTTTGCGCATCTTAAAGTAGGTTAGTTTTTATTCGAAGTGTCTCATTTTGTCCCAATTTGGATATTCAGCATTATCACGTGAGTGAAACTTCCTGATATGAATAAATGAGCATCTCTAGGGAAGGTGGAGCTCGTATCACCATTTATAGATTTGACCTCCTCTCTGGATTGTACTTGTACCAAATTTGGATCATTTTATGTTTTGATAATAATTATACAAAATTATATTTTCTATCAAATTTATGTTGTTTACGAATTCTAATCAACTCAATTTCTTACTTGAAGAGCTTCTCTACAAAAATTAAAATTATGAATTATGTTGAATTTTTATGTAGGAGAAAAGAAAATAAATGAATATAATTCTCGACTATTAATATTTATAACATTAGTAAATAAAAAAATAATTATAAAAGTAATTAATGAATTAAGTAATTGAATGTACAGTACTTAATCGTTTGTTTATAAAATTTTGAAGTAAATAAAATTAAAATTTTAAAATATTATTAAATATAAGAAAGTTGTAATTCTGTATAATAAATTAAAAAATATTAAAGTAATTTTTAATAATTAATTTCTTCCGAAACATTAAAGTTTCCACGTAAGAATATTAAACATTAATTTATATTTTATACTTTTATATATACAATTATTCTTCGTATTACATAATAGAAAAACAAACAAAGCCCAGTAATAGATAAATAATTTCCTATTATTAGGATAAAATCATTTAATTTAACGTTAAATTAATGTTAATTAAATTATTTCAACAATAATCAGGAATCCGTTGTTAAATTTTTCTTTGCTCTTTCAAAATTCACATTTATCTATCTAACAACATTACAAAACCAGAGAATTTTCGTTTTCTGTAGCAAAGCGAAATGGCATACACGACGACGCCAAATACTTAATTAATAGAAAACCCATTAAACATTATTATAGGATTCACTTGTCCATGACACGAGCTTTTAATACTACAGTTTAGCATATTAAAGTTTATTTTAATAATTTCTCTATCTCATAGACTCTCTTTAAATGATATTTATTTTGAAGTTTATAAACTATATTTTATGATTGCAAATTCTAGAGAATTAAACATTTTAACATGATTAAAAAAATTTTAGATGACAATTAAACTATAAAAAAAAAGGGTTATAAAANAAAAATTTATCTAAATTTTAAGAGTTAATTTATAAAAATTTTAGCTTCAATAACTATTTTATTTATTTATTTAATAATTATTTATTCAAGTTATTAGTTTCAATGATTTTCTATTATTTTACAGATTTAACAGAATTTAATAATATATTATTTAAAACCCTATTTAAACTATATATAAAAATGAATTTTTCAACTTAAATTTTATATTTTTTTATGTTTTTTTAAAATTTTCTACCTATTTATTTATTTATTTATATGCATAAATAATAATTTTACTAGTTTTACTGTAAATTTTATAAATGATATATTTGTGAAATTATATTTTAAATTTATTTTATCGTTTTTTATTTATAAAAACAAACGTTTGAAATAATTTTAATTCATTAAAAATGCATTTCTTCTTACTTTATAAGATAGAGTTTACGTTAACAAATAGACATATGAACATGAAAAACATTGCAAATTTTTATAACAACAAAGGACTGTCAAATAATTTAAAACATGATAAAATTCTACATATTAATCTGAAGACTGAATTATAAGTTCATCATAAAGTAATGGAGATGTACAGCATGATAGATCTAATGCTATTGTATTGCTATTACAACTCTCATGGAGCTCTTAATTAATTAATTCAAAACTTTTCGATGTCGACATTGCCATGTTAAAGATCGCCAAGAGATTTGCAGAACGATAATTGAGAGAATAAATCTTTCGAAAACATCTCGTGCGTGTTCAATATGGTTATCATTTGAACGTGCTAAACTAAATTATTTCAATCTTCTGCATCAATATCATTGAAAGTGCAGTCCTACTACTAAAGGTTCTTACATACTGGGGGAAAATGAATTATAAAATAGACTATTGACGTTATTCAAGAGTCATATATTTAATTACAATATATTTTGTTTGTAGTTTATATGATTTAAAAGATGTAACGAATAATTTTATGTTTATGTAGAGAAAATGCTAGCTTCAATATAGCTTCCAACATGAAAAGAGGGAACGACTTTTCAACGTGATGCTATCGTTTACATGTATATTTTCACAAGTTTAATTGGTTTCATTTAATAAATGAGCTATTCTATAAATCAATTAAAGCAATTATTATCAAGCAAGAGCGAAATAATAATTACATTAACTAATTCGAACCGACAAGCTGAGCCAAGTTAGAAAAACATAAATTAGTGATTAAGTAGCATAGAGGATGTATAAACAACTAGCCATATGACTGGAGGAAGTCTTGGTTTAGTTAATTTAGTGTTGCTCTTCTCCGTTGTCAATCCAGTGGGAAAACTTATCGATCTTCGTCAGGGGTTGTAACCTATCTATGTCCTTGCCCTTGTCTTCTACGAATTGTTATAACCTACTGAAACTTTGTCTACAACAAACGTTATCAAATTACATGTATTTTGTTGTAGTTAGTTTTCGAACTTTCTAAGAATTTATCACAATTCAAATTCTGTGTAATGCTATAAAATGGCAAAAATTTGACACATTCGACTAAATTCAATTTAGCGTCATGATGTTTCTATTTAAGGGTGGATTGTACTGCAACCAGATATTTGCATTCTTCGTCGTTACCTCTCAGTGTATGTGCCTATTTTTATAACGTTTTCGTAATTGTATTTTACATTGATATATTTTACTTACAATATTTAATTATGGAAACGTTGTATAATTGTTTTCACCATAATTAACTTTACTGAAAATGGAAGTAGTATCTGTTATCTAGTAATCTAGATTCGTGAATAGTTTGAAAAGTGTTGAAAATTGGATTTTATCATATCCCATTGTTTATTTAATATATTATAAATATAATTGTAATTATTTCCAATATAATTTATTAAATTTTCGCTACTTGATGATGTTTTTTTCTAGTAAAGGTCATTATATAGTCTAAATTACCTTAATTTATCAGTATGAAGTAAATTGTTATAATTCTGAATATTCTTGTAAAAATTCTTGTTTCACTGTTTATATTATTATTTTTTATTGTTATTTATTTTAAATTTAAGATATTTTATTAAATGAATACTGTAGTATTCATTTAATAAATATATTAATTAAATTTTTATATTAAAATTTGTAGAAATAAATAACAATGAATACAGTCTTTCTATAAATTTTTAAAGCCCGTTTTTTGAATTTTGTAAAAAAATTAATGTTGAAAAATTGTTGTTATTTGTCTTAATTTAAAATAAAAACATTTATGTACTTTTTAAATTTTAAAAATACAAAAATTTAAATGATAAATTGATATAAAATCCAAGTAAATTAGAAAGATGATGCTATAAATTTTTCCATTAAGATTCAAAAGCATTTGAAACGTTTTATTTATAAAACAATTACTAGAATTGTATAACGTTTGCTTATTATATAAGCTGTTATATATTATTAAAAATAAACTATTATGGATTTCGCATGGTTAAAATTAAAATACTTTTATGTGTAAAATATTTAATTTCTGCTAAATGCATTGCTAATATTGTAATTATTTTATTTTAAACGTAATTATAATTTTCTCAGTTTTCTGTACTCATTGAGAAGCACATTCTTTGATAATACACAGTATATTTACAACATATTTAACTCAACAATGTTATAATAATAAGTGACGTTAAAGAACTTTCTTTCAAACTTTTAATATAATAACTTAAAACATTTTTATATAGGATAAATGTTATTAAATTATAAAAATTTTCATCGACGGAAAAAGCATAAGATTAAATAGAAAGATTTTTCAAATATAAAATGATTTTTGCAATTGACAGGTTTAAAACGCAAAAGATTTTCAGCGATCATTGGCTGAATATGTGTTTATCTTAACGCCAATTGGTTCGTATAAAATTTAAAATTTTAAACGCATCTTCGCTTATTTTTAATTCATTTAATATATTTCTATGCTTTTAAGATTAAATATTGTAAAGACAATTCGTTCTCAATTAATTATAAGCTAGATAGATATCTTTGCAATATGTCAAGTAGTGCAACAAATAATAATAATATAGTTAATTTTGTTTCTTTTATATCTAAAACTTCTACTTTCTCATGACTTACTCTATAGAATCTATATATCATCTACAAGATAATCTTATACATTCAATTACTCTTACAGCAAGTATCATTATGGAATGGATGATTTATACGACATTTATCATACAGGCAATGGCAACGTTCCTCTTGATCTCTGAAGATGCTATTAGTTTTCTCTTAATCCTTATCCATCCGATCCTTAACAGAATAATCTATCATTAATACTTTTAATACTATTTACTTTAGATATTAGTGACTTTCAAGATAATGAAAGATAATTAAAAGTTATTCCTGTATAAGGTAGAAGCAATTCCTATCGAACAACGACTAGAATACTTTAATTAAGTTTTAATGAGAACCATTTAGATTTTAGAAACAGATGATTATTAATTACTGAAACTTAATTTTATTACATTTAGACAAATTACAAAACATTGACTCATTAAACATGATAATTATTAATTTTACAATAACGTGAAAGGAAGGTTGATCATTAACAATAGATAGACTTAAAGGGTTATTCTCATTTAAGAATGCGTTATTGTATCTTTAAATAATGTTTACAGACGAGATTCTTTAGTTGTTTACTAATAGAAATGAAAAATTTGAGTAATTCGATCAACAATTTTAATAAATTGTTATTGCTGGTATAGTGAAGCAAAATCTGTAAATAATTTAACAATATTCTAACTTTTAAATGATTCGATGTCCTTAAAATCATACTAAAGACTTTATTTTTCATTATAACTGCACAAATTTTAACATAAATTAACATAGTTTTACTCCATTATAATTAACAATATAGTTAATACATTCAACCTTATTATTATCCTTATTATTAAAGTAGCAAGTTAAAAAAAAAGTACGTGAAAGATGTAATTTTTTCGTTCAAACATATTCATCTTCGATTTTTCTTTAGTTTAACGGAAAATATTAATTTTTTAACAAAATAAAATTAAGTTAAAATCAATATAGAATCTGTTGATTCTGAAGTTATTCATCTTTCCAATCTGTTCCTTGAAATATTGGAAAATGCATTTATCATATACTAAAAAATAAAAAAAAATCTTGCTAAAATTTAAAGGTTAAAGGTCATAATATCCGAAATGTTGGCGATGAAATTCATATTAATCAATTTTGAAAGGAAAATGGATGGTTTAAAAATATAAATTAAACTTGTTTTCATTATAAAAACTCTCAGGATGCTTTAAAAATTATAATTTTAGTTAAGATTATTTTTTCCTTGGAAATTTCGTAGAATAATAAAAATTATGAATTTAATTATTATATCTTTATTTATCGAATTTACATTTATAATAATTAAAAATTAAAATTACAATTTCTATGGAGTTTAAGGTTCTATATATAATAATTTTCCTATGTGTTTT
>NW_019385038.1:329948-357827 GCF_000671375.1 Centruroides sculpturatus
TTATATTTATTATATTTTAAAACATTTAAAATAATTTTATCAATTTTTGTTATATAAATCATTTTTTTTAGTTTATTAACATTAATATCTTTGTTTTTTTTTATGTTTGAATGCATTAATTATAATTGTTTTGTGTTTTAATTAATAGTCAAATTAATTGAAATTGTAAATAATTTTTTTTACAAGACAATTAATTTTTTATGTTTAAATTAAATTTATATTAAAAATTATATAGGCCTATTTTTAATTAGCTTTAGTTATATAAAACTACACAATTTTTTAAATTAAATTAATTTATATTTAGTTTATAATCGCATAAAAGTGTGAAGTTTTTTAATTTACTTTCATTTTAAAAATGCATAAATTCGATCAGTTTGATCGTATGAGTAGAAATTCTAATATATCAAATTTATTTATTTTAATTTTATAATGTTTAAATGTATGGAAAATTAAATAATTTTATTAAATTTTTTTTAATAATTTGCTTTATTAATTACATTATATTGTATGCTAGCTTTTAATTATATTAAATTTGTCATTTAAACTTTTATAAATATAAAATAAATAAAAAAAAATATCTCAGAAAATTATCAATATTTGCACAACAAACATTCCTTTCATTCATCTTTAAATGCGATTTAAAACGCTAGCATTGACTTTAATTTCCATTTTAATTTTTTTTCCTCTTTCTTTCTTTTTCTCTCTCATCTCTATAAAATGCAATTAAAATAACTGAGTCGAAAATAAAATTCGAATAAAATTACGTAATTATTAAAATTAGATAAGAAAATGGCTTTTTTCCTTCTTTTTATTTTACTTAAATTTATTTATTTTTTTTATTCTTGTTTTTGATTATCTTTGTACGTGAGATGCGAAGAAGGACAATTTCGTGAGCTATAAAATGGAGTTGTGATTGGGATACTAATTTTTAAATACTTTTACAGGTTTATAAAGCTTATTTTAGACGTTTCATCTATCGATAATTAGCTAAATTGTTTATTAAATCGAGTTATAAATTTAAGTTTTGTTGTTTCATATACAATTTCTCACCCTTATCTAGTAATATTTATAAAGATAATGTATTAAGTAAAATTATAAATAATTCTTTATCGTTTTAAGAAATATGTGAAAAGTTATCTGATGTTAATTCTCTAGCTGCTCCCAACCTTTTTCACTCACGTATTGTCTAAGCCTTGTGTGTATAGACTTGTAGCACTAATCGATTATTGTTTCATTCCCTAGGGGTACGTGTACCACTGGTTGAGAACTGCTGATCTAGATTATCTCGTAGATAAGATGCATATATTTTATTAATATAATTCAGCTTTCTTGATATAATCTTTCGTTACATTTTTATTCGGTTGTTATGTATTTTCTGTGTCATTAACAGTATTTTTTCTATTTAAAAGTTCGTATTTTTATAATTAAAACAACGCAAATTAAACGAATATAATATTAAAATGTTCTTAAATATTTATATAGATAATTTATATGATTATCTACAAATATAATACTTTTATCTAACTTTTGAGGCAATTATTTAAGTATTAATTTATAATTAATTAAAATTCTATATTAAAGTTTTATATAGTTTTCAACTTAATGCATTATTAAAATGATAATTTCCTTAACAATCGTTCTATTTTGCTTCAAGTGAATGCCTTTCATTCGATGCATATTTAACTAATCCTGATTTTATCTAAGCTGATTATAAAGCTAATTACCTAAATAAATAAATTATGCTTGTTTCCTAGCAGAGGATTATGCTAATATTTGGTTTTATAATAACCTTAAATTTAAGTATTACATATTCTTGTTATTTCTTAGAATACTGTTTAATTTATAATTAAAATTTATATAAAATTATTTAATTCTTTAGCAGATAATGAAGTATGTATTACACATTATCATTGACTTTGTCTATTGGTATAGCAGCTTATCGTTCATTGAAGAATTATTTATCACGATCAATTAAAGAATAGTGACACGTTAACCCATGAAATGTAATTATCTATGCAAAAAAATTAAAATTATTATCAAAACATTTCTTCGTATAAAAGTGAGAATTTAAAAAATAAAAAAAGTATCATCATCTTAAAGAGTTATATTTTAGAAAAATACTTTCTCTTTCAAGATTATCTGGATGATAATCGATTACGCTTGATTTAACGTTATTCTTGCGATTTAGTAGAAGAATCGATCGATCTGAGTTCTTATCTAAGCGGTTTACACTTGGCATTGGATAAAAGATGACCTTGAGATGAGGATAGTTTTGGATTGCACTTTTTCCCATCCCCCTTCGCATCACAGGTGGTTGACTTTGTCAACATTTCCGAAAATAGTAACCTGTTTTTTCCGGTCTGTCTTTTAAATCGATGGAAGTTCGCCATTTCTTCTGACAAGTGGTGCACACGTTGTCATGGTAACTGCACTGCAGTTATGGGGGTCAAATAATGTTCTTAGCCACTTCTCCTTAAATGTTTGTATAACGTTGGAGATTTTATAACGGTTTACGGATTTAAAACGTTACATTTTAATGATTAACGATGCCATTCAATTGATATAAGTAATAAATAATGTCGAAAATACAATGATATTATTGGTGCATAGTAATTTATCCAGATAAAGTTGTCTTTGTGCCAGGTAATTATCACTCCAAAATCTGAAATTTTGTCATTATTTTCTTGTAAAATTAATTTTATTAATATTTGTTGTACAGTACGTTTATATTGAAATATAGCTCATGAATAATGATATATATTAAAATGTAAAATATAATGTTGATATTAATGATGAACAATCAAAAATAATGGTGCAAAGAATTTGATGGAAAGCTTGTACAAATACATGGATTACTGTAAATGATGCTGAAAATGTAAATGATCAAAGCGATGCTAAAGATGCGGATGACGAGAATGGTGTAAAACTTTTGGATGCTGAAAATAATGTTAAAAATGTTACACTTCCAACGATTCTAATGATGTTGAAAATTTGTTTAAAAATATGGATATTAAAAACGAAGCTAAAAATGTATATATTAAAAATACTGCTAATGATATTGGTGTTAATAATATGGATATAGCAAATTAGGTTAAAAAGATAAATGCTGAGAATGATAATAAAAAAATGTAGATATTGCAAATTACGATAATACAGATGCTAAAAAATTATATTTATAATGTGGTTAGTGAAAATTAAAGTAAAACATATAAATAATAAAATTGATGCTGTGGATGTAAAAGATGATTGTAAAATTGTGGCCATCGAAGAAGGAGTTTAAAACTTACGTTGTGGAAATAATGTCGAGAGTATAAGAAATGAAAAATTAGCTTTGTAAAATCACGTTTAAAAATATATGGAGATAACAACGATGCTAAAAATATAAACAATGAAAACGATGCTTAAAATACACGTAATAAAAGGAGCGCATACATTTTGAATAATTTATAATTCAATATCACGTTTTCCTGAATTCATAAAAGGTAATTTTGTTAGCAAAATGATTGATTGGTTGAAAAATTTATAGTTTGATTACACTGTATAAAAATCCATTAAATAGTAACATATAAAATTATTATTTACCCAAAACAGTATCAAACAATCGATACGAATCGGGTTCAATTATAGCAGGTAAAGTAGAATAGTCAGGTGATGCCTTTGAATAAGGTGACATTTATTAGTAGACTGCCTCATCTGGTCGATATTTGTGACATTTTCCGTGACTTCATACTAAGCACAGAGGATGGTTTTGACTCGATTCCCTCATAGACGAATCCAGGTGCGTTTGGCACAGCACCGTTGTTTATGAAAGCTCACGATTCGTGTTGCAAGCGGGCATTTATACAGAATACAGTTCAGAGAATAGAATAGTAAAGCAATTTAATAGGAGAAAAAAACCACACGCAAACTACATTTAACGCCATACTTACAGCCTCTTCTGGTGACCGAAATAACCTATTTTCGTTGCTCTTGATAAGTTTTTTTTCTTCTCCTCTCTACGGGTTTACAAATTGATTTCTGTTACAAAAGAAAAATTGTTTGGATGAGGGATTTATCCTGATTCTCCCGAGGTGATATTGCTGTTGTGATATGAGGAACTTGGGAAATTACCAATTGATTCCGCACTTTTCAAAGAAAGTTTCGATTCAAGATAGCATTTAGACACTTAACGAGCTCGGAGACTTTTGAAAAACTACAATATGGATAAATTTAAATGGATGTAAACGTTACGAAATCTGTGATTTCATGTCATCTTCGAGATGCGGGGGTTAACATTTGATAAATGTTTCGTATAAAAATGTTGGATAAAAATTATTTTTAAGTTTTGAGAAGTTATATAACTAAATTTTGTTATTTTTTTTATATTTTTGGCACTTTAAATATTCTCGGTTCGTCTATTTCCTGAAAAAATAACAGAAGGTACTGTACGTCAGGTTTTATTAGGGGAATACGAAGCCGACTACTAGGAAAAATTATTACATATTTCTCGAAATATGCAAATACGCGCATGTTAAACGATATGATGTCAATTTTAACATTTTCCTCTTAAATTTTAATAATAAAATTTCAAAGAATTTGTAAAAAAAAAAATATAATTAATTTTATTATAAATATTAAATTTATACTAAGAGAAAAATATCCTTAAATTTTTAATAAAGAATAAAACAATCCACGTGCGAATATAAAAATAAATTATTTACCATAAACTGATTTTATTTCAATGAAAATATATGTTTAATCACGTTTCATACACTAATATGATTTTTATCTAACCATATTTAATGTAAATCATCAAAATTCTTCTAAGGAACTATACATGATGAAATTAATCAATAAACTGAATTCGCTTTATTTATTGATAAAACTTTAAATATTTTTAGTAAGAATTATGTTGTAATTAAGTTTTATAAAGGTTCTAAACCGTGTTTTACTTTTAGAAAATTCTAAAACTACAGTAAGATGCGCTCTTTGTATAAAAAATTGAAGGAGATGCTCTCGAAGGAATAACAGTTGATAGATTTATGATATTTTAAAACTAACTACTAAATAATATATTTAACAGAAAGTAAATAGAGGAATAGACTAGAAAATTATCTAAAAATTAGAAAATATTTGAACTTTTTTTAAGATTAAATGCATCTCTTGTTATTTCCAAACAACTGAAGACGAGTTAGACAATTTGAATTATTTTCCTTCTTTTAACTATTATAAATGCGTTTAAAATTAATTTAAAATTTTTAAAATTTAAATTAAATGTTAAAAATAATCTTAAAATAAAATTTATACAGCAAAATTTAACAAGTAATACGTAAATTTATTCAAATTGAAGAGATTTAATTAATACAATTTTGAATAAAATTATACGATGATAATATTTTTAAATGCATTTTTTTATATAGTAAATATTGTAAAATATTTTTTAACATTAAAAAAAAAACTTTTTAAGATTTAAAACATTCAAGTTTTCATATCAAGGATTTCATATATCTATCGAATTCCAATGAAATATCTACTTCCATCCGTTCTCCTCAAAGTCTTTTATAGAATATTTGATGTGGTTTTTTTGATATATTTTCTAGAAATGTATTTATTTTTTCCAAAAAAAATACAATCATTAAATTATTCCTTTTAATAGAATCTAAAATTTGATCAATTACAACTGCATTCATCATCGTAATGAAGTTGTAAGTTGTCTAATTAATTATAAACTTGCTTCATCTGAAAAAAGTAGAAAAAATAATAAAAAAAAATTAGCAAATTCTTATTGCCTCTATATAAAGAAACACAAAAGTTAAAAAAAAGATGATTGATCGAAAGAGAAAGATCGATTCTGACGTAGAAAATCTCAACAATTTCTCTTGGCATACCAGTTGAAAGTGCTCTGGTAATCACTAAAAAAATGAAGATTTATCCTAAAAATAACGCTGATAAGCTGTTGATAATGACTTCTACATCAAAATATCCAAATATATAAACAAATAAAACAAAATAAGTTAAAGAGTTCGTCTAGTAACTCGTTGATAACCTAATCTATGTACACTACTCATCTATTTTTAGACTGTAACGTATGGACTAGGATGATGATTTTTTTTTCTTGGATTTAATAATTAATTCCTCATTCGGCTCGTTAAATATATTCAAAAATATGTGCAAACCCCGTAGCAGACATAATATAAAGCATTAGAATTAGGTGATCTGCGGAAAATCATGAATAACATTTATCGATAACAGTTAAGACGTTAGTAATGCTATACATCTACATTAGATAGAGTCGATTGATAAATTTAATTTTAATATTCATAAAATTAATTAATTAAGTTTCGATTTATTAATTTTAATTAAGAGAAATAAAGCTCATGAAATTATTATTGAACGTTTTGTCAATGATTTAAATTATTAAATGTGTTCATTTTTAAAAACTTTTAAAGCAATTTTATTTTAAAATTTGGTAAATTTTTCATTTAATTTAATATTAATTCGTAAAAATTAAATATATTTTATATTAATTTATAAATAAGATTTATTTTAATGTTTATTTATTTAAAAAATCATTACAAATTTTAACATTTTTTGAATAACTTTTACATAAAATTAATGATTTATTTTTATTTTTGATGATCATTGAGAGTTAATTCTTAAGATAATGTAGAATATTTTTATGATAATTATTCAAAAAATACCAAAATTTTATTATCGTAAGCTAAAAATATTAATAATTTCAGAATTATTTCGTTAATGTATTTTAAAATTCGAAAAATAATGATATAAATTTGAGATTAATTTATAAAAAAAACTCAATAAATTACAAATTAATTTGTAAATTAAATTTTAAAAATTTCATGGTGATATCTTTAAAAAAAAGAATTAAATATTTCGTGTTAAGAATTTTCTCAGATAAAATATTGAATTTATAGTTAATGTAACGTTTTTAAATTATATTGTTTATCAGAAATAACTAATAATTGTTGAATATTTTTTATTAACTGTCAAAATATTCATCGATTTTTACATTTAATTTATAAAAAAATTAAATATTTTTGAAAATTTATTTATTAAAAACAATTTTTCGTGAATGAATACTGAAACGTGTTAGTTGTTTGCTCTAATAAATTGAATTTTTAATGAATTAAATATAAAATTTACTAACTTTATATTAAAAATTGATTTAAAAAAATAAACATATTTAGTAATTTAAATCATGATAAATACTTTTAATTATTATTTTAGAGGCTTTATTTCTGTTAATTAAAGTTTAGTAAATCGAAATTTCTTAATAAATTTCAGATAAAAAAGTGATATAAATTAGAATTTAATTTAAAAATTCGATAAATTCCTATTAATTTATAAAAAAAATTAACAAAAAAATCAAAACAATTTTTCTTTCCAACAAAATTTAAATTTATAATTTATTTATTTAATTTTTTTAAATATTACTAATATTTAATGAAAACTCAATTTTGAGATATTATTGAATATATTTTCTGTAAATTATAAATTCATAATGCATTAATTGGTGGGAATTATCGAATATTTGTCATCGAAATTAAAAAATTCCTGTAAAAAATTTTATAAATTATAAATTGTGTTATGCATTAATTTATAAAATAAATCGAAAAAATCTAGAAGTAAGTTTTGGGAGGAGTAATACAAATCATGTCTATGTTTGGGCTTATTTTCTGTTTAGAATAATGATTTAAGGTTTCCTAAACGATGTATAAGATAACTTTTAAACCATTCGTGTTCAGAATATTAAATATACGTTATACTTTTACATAATAAACGATGTTTGTGTCTAAATAAATCGAAACGTATAAATATTCATTTGTACATAGAATGCGTATCGAGCTTAAGTTAATCTATATTTTTATCTAAAAATGTTATTATTTATAAAAGAATTATTATTTATATTTTTATTGCTACTAAATTCGTTTCATAAATGAATTGTTCGTGAATAATAATGAATAAAAGTCGATGTCTGATAAGGCAAATAAGTGCGATGACCGCATTTTCTAACTTTAATTTCCTCACTTAAATGGAGAAAATATTAATATTTTGATTAAATATACATATTTTACACTATAATTTTTCTGTAAAAAACTCTTTTTTTAATTAAAAAGTTTTAATTTTTATAAAAAAAATTACAATACAAAACAGCTTACTCGATATTGTTACGAGGGAAACTCTTAAGCTTAAACTTTTTTTTATATTTAAGAATCTCATCAAGATGTTGGATAAATCCTCATATTGAAATATTTCTTAGAATCTATAAGAATTTAAGATTACGATTATGAATGCAACAACCTTTGCTAAATCTTTTCAAAGAAATTTCAGTTATGCATGACAAAAATTGCTCTAGTTTTTTCCTAAGAAGTAAAGTAAACAGAGTGCTTTGTAAGGGATAAAATAGACTTTTTGTTAGAAAAATGTCCGTAAAACACTTCAATATAAAATAAACTTAATATTACTTTTTAAACTTTTATTTTTGTAACAAGATCTGTCAGAAAATCGATAATTAGATTAGGAATTTTTATCTTTCGAGGAATAGCATCACGTATAATGCTTGCAGAAGACAAAGTACAAGTTGTGTTTTTATCCACAGAACAGAAATTGTTTATGGTTTTTAAGCTGCGACATCACTAATCAATACAACTGGTGCGAAGTGAGTACAGGCACCAAAAAATATAGATTTTTCTCGGCTATTTTAATGGTTAAATGCTACTCTAGTAGCACGACCGAGATGAGTAGAAGGCCGAGATGAGTCGAGTATAGACATACTTCCCGTTCTTTAACTCCATTCTTCTTCAGTATACCCTCAAGTTATTAATGTAAATTACCCGGAAAATGTTTGAAAACGTTCACAGAAACGTTTATTGCGCATAGAAAGTGTACAAAAGCATTGCGTGCCGCGTTGAACCACGCCTGTGAAGTTTAGTGAAAAATCGCTCCCATAAAGTACGGGTTGTAAACGTCACGAGTGAAACCAAGAATGGTTACGAAGGAATAAATTTCAATTTAAAATTTCATATTTCACAAATATTAACTGCATTTTGATCAATGTTTATATCTAACTGGTTAAAACTAAATGTTACTAGAAACGTAAACGCTCCACTAACTTTAAATGTATCGAAAAACAATAATTTCCATAATCTCTAGAGGGCAATGACTTTTAAAATTATGAAATGTTACTTTAGAATACGATATTTTTGAATATTTACAGAAGTTAAACAATTTATAAATGTTTGTGTTTGAAGAAGTTTTTAGATGTTAGCTTACGCAGTGGAAGAAAGAATTATTTCTATAGATTGGTTTATCATCTGATATAATTTCATTAAAACAATTTTAAATAGGATAACTTTAAATAAACTTATTGGCAAACATAATCAGATATTAAACAGTTCAATTTGATATATTCTTCTCCGTCTTCTTATTCTTCCTCATCCGCCAAGGACGAGTTGAGTCGAGTCTCTCATGGATTACTCTTTTCCAATGGTTCCAATTTTGTGCATTTATTTACATTTTGTAGAATCCAGAAATCGGTATGACTTCTATGAGAGTTTCATAAAATTTATATATAATTATGCTTTAGAAAATGATAATATTTCTTTCACATTAAACGGATAGCCTATCAGACTAGAGTAACAATGAAAAGAGCTTATCACATCATGACAAGAAGGAACCAGACTCAAATTATTCAAATATAACTTCAATTAATATGGAAAATGCATTTCGGGTATACAGACTCCCTCCCTCACCTGCCCATTGAAGGTTAGACATATAGTAAACACAATAAATATTGTGTTTATGAGAATCTGAGTATCCGAAATGCGTTTTCCATGTTAATTAAAGTTATATTTGAATAATTTGAGTCTGGTTCCTTCTCGTCTTGATGTTATAAGCCCATTTCATTGTAGCCGTAATCTGATAGGCTATTCGTTTAATGTGTATTTAATTTTGGGCTAGAAGCGTACTTAATTTAGTCAATAATGTTTCTTGCTTTATCATTATATTCATAAATTCATAAGCAAACAAAAGTATGGGTTTTCAGATTAAATTTTGTTTAAAATTAAATATTTTAAAAATAAATAATACAATTTAATATAAAGTAAAATGTATTTAATTATTATTAACAGTATTGTAACAACTACATATTAAAAAAATATATTTTTCTCTTACTATTTTCGAAATATTTAACAATTTGTTACATCACTTCTAGTAATAAATCATTTGTGATCCGTAAATAGCTTTGTTTCCTATTTTTATTTTTTGTTTATTTTCTAAGAAGTAATGACAAAAGTCCTATTCAATCTTAAGAATATCTTTAATTTTCTTTTTTGCAAGAGATTCACAAATAAAAAAAAACCAGTCTTTGTTGGACTTTATCAAAAGAATTTTACTTTTGTAAAGATACATTAACGAATTAAAATTTTAAAATTACCTTTTGTTGAATTACATAACATTTAGCTTCTTAGATTTAAGTTAAAGTATTGTTTTATACATAAAAATATTCCATAATTTAGTAACTATACGACTACGAAATAGTCTTGTAAGTTTATAAAAATTTCAATAATTTAATAGAATTTTAAATATATAAATATTACTATTTTTAGAATAAAATTTGATTTATTTTACATAAATTTTAAACAAAACTTTTACATTAACAACGATAACATCCAAAAAAATCCATTTATTGATTATTCGACGAATTAAATTTGATAATATCTCTTATCTCAGTACATAAATTAATTTATAAATTTAAGAAATATATAATATATTTTTTTCTTAATTTATAACTTAAATATTTTTTCTATAAAAAGTTCTTAACATTAAAAAAAATATTTAATTACTTTATATACTTAACAATTGCTGTACTTAACTCAGTGCAAAAGTTACGTAATTAATATGAATTTATACTGGTTAAAACACCTTTGTAATTAATTATTTTAAGGTTTTTATATTAAAAAGGCGTAAAAATTATAAAATAAAAAAATTTATAGCATAAATAATAATAATAATAATATTGTTTAAATGCATATAACTTGCGAAGTATTCATTACGATAATTATAGAAATCGGAAGAGAGGTGAAAGAAAATGTTGGAATTTGTAGTGGAACTTTAATCACCTTTTGTAGTAAAATAAAAGCGTAGGTGGCATTATTCACGTGTCCACAACCAGATGTTACACGCAATTCCGTGCCATACTTTATTCATGTTAATTGATAGAAGGTAGAGAAACGTTTGACAGATTCTTATAGAAATTTTGTATTCTTTCAAACAGGAAGATTCTTTTCGGTTTTATGTCTTATCAAGTTTTTGAATGGCATAATTAGTTTAACTCAAAAATCAAATTTTCTTTTCTTTCGTGACAGTAAATTAAACTTACTTTCCGCATTTTTTTTCCCTACTGATAAATGGTAATTGAGCCATGAAGTCACTGGGAATGTAGTATTTGTAACTCACTTTTTTATACGTTAAAATTTATAATTATAACGTTTTAATATATTTTAAATGTTTTAAAATCTATAACTGGATGTTTTAATGACGATAATATAATACATTTAATCAAATTTAATAATAAAAACTAAAAGAAAATTAATAGATTGTTTGACTCGTACAACCATTCATTACGTGATAATAAATCGTTCTTGCACTTAAGTGTAAAGATGATGTGATGATGAATTTATCTGAAGGAGAGTAAATAAAATGAAGGTTTTCTAACCGCAAAACCGATCAGATGATATATCTATTTTAAACACAACGATGATGAGATGATAAATGCCTCTCAAACACAAAGATGGTGTGATGATGAATGTTTGTTAAACACGAAAAGATGATAAGAAAGAAATATATATACATAGACTTTATTGATTAAAACTTTATAAGTTTTTGCTTACAAATTTTGCATTAAAAATTAAATATATGATAAATAGTTTCAAGAAAAATTTAAAGTTTGTTACAAAATGTGAGTTAATATGATTCACATTGTTTTTATTATGTTGTGATATTTGAGATACGTTGTCTCTGAAAATACAAAGAAAATGTTGAAAGAATAAACTGTTAAAACAAGATGCATCTTTTTTAAATAGATTTAGACATAGTTCACATAGATTTAAACAAAGTCGAGATAAATCTCCGTAAGACGAAACCATATAAATGATGAAGTAATGTATATATATATAGCCTATATATATATTTGTTAACCAGTAAATAAATAATGTTGAATTGTAAAGCTAGAAAAATAATTCTAAAAAGTACGTTCAAGTAAGAATAAAATGTAAAAAATATTCAAATGAATTTTTAAATAAAATTTTATTACTATTCTAATTTGTAGTGTGTAATTCACACAAAATATTCTATGAATTATTTAAGAGCACATATAATATCTGTCAAAAGATATTCTTATAAAAATCAATCAAATTAAATGACTTGATGATTTGAAGATGGATTTAAGAATTAAGATATCAGAATTGATATAAGGATCGAAATTAAATCCTTTTTTTTCTTTTTTAAATTCTACGCATAAAACTAGGATATTCAAGGATTTAAACCAATGTATTTTATATAAAAAACCTTATATTTGTGTCACGGAAATGATCATTTAGCATTACTGACTTTAACGTGACTATCATCAATAAGACCGACTTTCTCTCACGCTTTGTTTCGTGAGAGTCGTAGAACATTGGAGCTCTTTAGTTCTAACGCCATTGCCTTTTATAAGTAAACAATATTATTATTAGTTTTGCATATTTTTGATAACTTGTGTTTATTTTCAAGGTTAATAAACCTTTAAACACGTTCTAAATCACGATAAACTTTTAAGAAGTACAAGTTTCGTGATAATATCAGTTTACAATTTTTTCGATTTGTTTAAAAAAATAATAATTCTATGGATAAAAATATAAAGATATTAAACTATTATTTCTTTTCTCTTTTACAATTTAAACTAAAATATATATTATTTCAAGAATTTGGCTTCTTAATTTAAATTTAAGGTTCGTATTTCTAAACTAGAATAGAAATTTAGTTTACTAAATTGTATTAAGAGACGTATCTAGTTACTAGACCAAAGCTAGGTGATCTTAAATTGAATAGACGAATTTCAATTCAGGTTTTTACAGTTTTCTGTCCAAGATTTCTGAAAGCATTTCTATAAAGTTCGTGTTTCTAAGTACAAATAGGATACGAATGTTTAAAATGTGTTAGAAACTAAAATTGTTTTTATACCGTAAAAAACTCGATAAAAATCTCTTAAAACACTTCAAAATTTTAAACTCGGTGATAGGTAACCAAGGTTATCGCTACAATATTAAATATATACTCCATAATCGATCATCAGTCGTGATAGACATTTCAAAAACATATCATATATAAGCTGAAAAACATTTTCGTATTAAAAAAAATTCTTAAATATAATAATTTTTTGATATAATAAATAATATAATTACAATTTAGTCGAATTGATAATTGGAGAAACGATCAAACTTTCAGCATATTTTTGTGCCATGTATTGACATAAATTTCTTTCTGACCGCATGGTGCCGTCACGTGACAGATCGATGACATCCCAGGGGTGGAGGGCGACCGGTAACCATAGAAACCCATACCTATGTAACAAAGTCAAGTTTGTTACGAAACGTTGAGTAATTCGAACAGTAGGTCACATAGCGAATAAACGAGGTTAACAGACAAAATTTTTATAAATATACCGACTAAATCATAAGTGATTTTAATAAGAACTAATGTCCTACATAATTAAAATTAATTTTAAATTAAATTTAAAAAATGAAGTTATCGCCAGAATCATTTAATAATCTCACATAAAAGAACGTTTATAAACGTTCAAAATGGAGAAAGAGATTTTGAAATCAATTTTTGTTATTTTATTGCCACTTATTTTATGATATTTTTAATTTCTCTTCTGGTTAGTGTCATTTAGAGTGTAATAATTTGAGTTATTAACGAATTTATATGCCTTTTAAGCCGTTTAAATATCATAATTTAAGTAAAACTTGCGAAAGTCGATGAGAGTACGAGAAATTTGTATAGCTTTTAATATTAAAATATTAAAAAAAATTATTAAAGAGAAGAAGGAGGTATAAATTTATATTTTAAAATTTATTCTAGTTTGGAGTAGTTAACTGTCTCTAACTAAATAAGTTAAATTTTTATTAGGATGAAGGCAGGAAAATATTTTATATAACTTATAATACATACATAAATATTCCAGAATTCTTTCACACAAAGGTATTAATTAATACTTTCTTTTTTTAAATATCTAATACTTAGACTTATTTTTGAGTCATAAACTAATAAAATATAATTCGAACTCTATGATTATCTTCATAATAATTCTTTAATGTCTTAAATACTTGTATATGTTAGTCATAAATTTGCAACCTTACTTCTGGACAAGTAATGAACGTGAAATTATCCAATACTAAAATTGAATTATTGTAATAAATATAATAATAGTTTAAATGCATATAACTTGCGAAGTATTCATTACGATAATTATAGAAATCGGAAGAGAGGTGAAAGAAAATGTTGGAATTTGTAGTGGAACTTTAATCACCTTTTGTAGTAAAATAAAAGCGTAGGTGGCATTATTCACGTGTCCACAACCAGATGTTACACGCAATTCCGTGCCATACTTTATTCATGTTAATTGATAGAAGGTAGAGAAACGTTTGACAGATTCTTATAGAAATTTTGTATTCTTTCAAACAGGAAGATTCTTTTCGGTTTTATGTCTTATCAAGTTTTTGAANATTAATAATATTCTTATTTATCTGAAGTTTATTGGAGAATTTTGTTCACGTGACTTTAAAAGTTTTTTATTTGCTGCTTTTATGTAGACGTAATTGAAATTAACCAATAAAACAGATACGTAATTTCGAATCGACCAATAAAACTTTAATAATTTCAAATTTAAAAATTAATGTATTGCAAACAACTTTTATTATGAAAAATCTATAAAAACACAAGTAATAGTTTAAACGATTTTTTAAAATTCAAAATACAAATATTGTAAAATCTTTCATATTTTGGAAAGTAGTCATATTTTATCAGTCACGATAATTTTACATTTGCTAAGTTCCAGTTTAAATAGGAAATTCTTTATTATTTTTTTCCTCATAAAAAAGATACAAAAAAAACTATATTTTTTGTGTAGGAAAAATTTATTGGTTTAAATGTTAATGGTTTCAGTCACACGACGTGAATATAATTGCTGATTAATATTGAATTAAGTGAGTTTATTCTAGTAGAAAAATGAAAAATGTTATCTGCGCAGTTGGCTTAACTGAAAAAATATTTTCATATTTCTTTAGCGAAATAAAAAAAGAATCATTATTTATTTATATTTTCTTCAGATTTTATGTTTATAGGCATTAAAGCCTTTATTTCTTTTAATTGAATTTAAAAAATTCTTTTCCTACTCTTATTGTCCATTAAATCGTTACGTCAAAAGTTATATGTCATATTAATAAATTATGCAACATGACGTCATTAACTTTTTTTTCATCCATTGGTTGTTTCGGATTAATCGTGAAATTATATCAACCAATAAAATGCGACGTGTTTGAAAATTTAACAAATCAAGCTTTCAGATTTCAAATTTTAAAATTAATCAATTATAGTTTAAAAAATAATTAACTGTTTCGATTATTATTATTTCATATCATGTATAATATTATTTTAGCTAATAATAATTATTTGTTCAAACTTATTAATGAGGTAAATGAAATTAGTTTAAAATTTTAAATTGAAAGAATTTCATTGGCTGATTTCGAAACTGAAATTCAAAATCAGCGAATTAGGAACGATTTAATATAAAACAGCATAAAATGCAATAATTTATAATTTGAATTTTAAATAAGGATTTAAATTTATTCAATTAAAGAAAAAAATATTATTTTGAAAAGTTTTGAGTAATAGATTTAACTGGTAAATTTTATAATACGAAAATTTAATCATGTTTACTTTATGATTTTCTGTTTTAGTTTGAAGTTATACCGAAACTTCAATATTTACATTTCTCGATAAATCTACAAAAATAAAAACAAGATTATATTTACTAAAAACTTTCAAAAATCATTTCTATTATATTCGAAAATTTTTAAATTATTCAAATAAATTTTATATTCAGTAAAATATAATTTTAAATAAGACAATTCAGAATTAATTAATCAAAGGATAGTTTATATATCAATTGTAAATATATTCAAACCTCTGAACAACGGCCACTCACTTAAACAATTATTTGTATACATTTCAAAAAGTAACGTTCCCGAGGAAGTGGCCGCCGTTTAGAGGTTGCCATTATTGATAGTGACTGTACAATAATTTTATATGTAATTTGTATAAATATTTTAATTAAAATATCTATAAAGTTAAAAGAAAATGGCTTAAAATAAAAATGAATTTTCCCCCCATAATTATCAAAACTTTATCGTTTTTATTATTCATAAATTTTACTGATATTTTATTAAAGCATAAAAGGTTCGCATTAAGCTTAATTTTCAAGAATTATTAATTATTCATTCATTAATATGCCGCTATACATTCACAAATTAACTTACATTAATTGTTACTACAGAAGTATCTTTTAAAAATATTATTAATATATTTTTTAATCATAATTATTCTGTTCACGCTATAAGCTTTAACTGTTAAATACATTAATTAAATTCATTAATTTTTATATACAATTTTTTTATTCATTATGATTAAACTTTTTAATTTATTGGTTTAAAATATTCATTAAAATCGATATAAATCAAAAAATAATATTTATTAAGGCCGGGTAGAAAGTGGTACAAGTATGCAGCACTCTCAGAATTTGGGACGTGAGAAGAAACGTGATAGATACAGACAGAAATTAAGTTTCAGAACATGATACACGACTGCAACTATTATATACTAGATTGGTTTTTATCGAGTTAAACTGCTATATAAAGTAGCTTTTAGCTTGAAAAATAATATTTAATGCTATAAATCAAACAATAAACCCATATAAAAATATTCTATCAACAAAATGCTTCATTGTAGATGCCATTTTGACGTTTTAAAAGTTCGAATTTTAGATATATCTCTGTTAAAATATATATTTATATATTATTATTTTTATGTAATCTGTTTACGTAAATGCTATAAAACGTGATTAATTTTGGTTTATATATTATATAAATCATATTTTCTAGAAATTTTTACTTTTTACCATAGAAATTTTATATATTTACTTTTTTCATAGTAAATTTCTGTTGTTAATATATTTTTAATTTATTAGTATATAATAATGGAAAAATAGTTTTAAACTTATTTTCTTTATGGTAAAAACACCGGTAAAAAGTTTACCATTGATTTTTTACTACAAGTTATACTTAAGTAAATGGCAGAAACTTTTGCTACTGATTTTTATATGGCAAGTAAATGGCAAAGAGTTTTTCTATTGATTTTTCTGCATGGAAAGTAAATGGGAAAAGTCTTTGCAAGTGATTTTTTAGATAGGTTTCATAGTAAAAACATAGCAAACTTTACACTGATTTTTGTAGCATTATAAGTAAAAGAAAAATATACTTCTTTTTATAATTATTTTTATCACTTTATATATAGCCTTAAAAACGTAGTAACGTATAAATAACGCTATTTTAAGAAAGTTTATTTATAACTCGATAAATTTAGAACTTTTTTTTTATTTTTACCTTATTAAATACACCTTATCATGCAATATCACACTCTCGTAGGCTTAAACACATAATAAATATTTACAATTATAACCGTTAAACTTGATAACGTTTATTCACTTTATAAACTATTATTCAAGCAAATATAAATTTTAAATTGATTTTTAATACAATATATTTAAAATGCCTTAGATTTATGAGCGTATATATCTATATAAAATGAAATAAAACGTATCTAAAATAAATTTGAGTACTGATTCGAATCTTCTTTAGTGGTAAGAGATAGTAAAGCTCCAAGTCTGCAAATTACATGCGATATGGTCAAAAATAATGACGATAATACGTGACAACCATCTGCTATGCTATCTTAATGGTAAAAGAAAATAAGTTTCCGGAATGTTGGAGGAAATAGCTGGGAATCCGGAAAAGATCGAACAAACCATCATCTGTGGTGATCCGATTTCCTTTTCTTACATCAATCTCCTAACTGACAACACAGTTTTCTCCGTTTGTTTGTTTGTCTGCTGTGAAAAAACAAGAAGGAAATATATGTTTTTATAAGTTAGACTTGTATAACTTGTCTACAGTATTTTATAGACGTCATTTCCTTTTTTTAATAAAATTTTTAAACTGAACGAAATTCTTTTATTTAAGATTTCTTTTTAAAGTTTAAGATAAAATGCAAATTTTCAACGTGTACTTTTTTGTAACTTTTCTTTTAAAAGATTATTTCACAAAATATTTTCTCTGATTTTTCTTCTCGTAACATTAGAAAGCAATTAAAATATTCTTTCGTTTGTCAGATTTTTAGATTTCAGTTTAATTTTTGGCGTGATATTTTTTCATTTTTTTGTTAAAAATTGTATCTCTATTTAAATTTAACAGAAATTACATTAATTACAAACCTTTAGGATGTTTTACAAAGCATTATTCAAATCTCTACTTCGACAATTTATAAAAAAAATTAAAGCTTTCAAGCTTCATTCTAATAAAAAAAATATTTTATTTTTTAAAGTTGACAGATACATTCTTAAATCAATAGAAAATTAATTATTTAATAGCAATAAAACATGCAGTATACATATTATGCTAATGTATTCTATTCAGAGATGACAGAAGAAACAATCAATATGAATTTGTTGTTTATGGAAAAGCATAGAAACAAGTTATACAAGTAGAATGTTGTAAACATAATATTAACATCATAAGAATAGTAAAATATAATCAACCAAAGCAATTAAATATTTAAAAATATTAATGATTGATAGGTTAAAATCGTCTTTATCCAATCGTAAGTTTTGTATAAATTAGTGGAGTTTTGAACAAATCTTAATCAAGTTCTTGCATTATTTTTTTAAAGTTAAAATAAGAGAAAAATACAAAATTCATTTTGTTGTTTGCGTTTAGTAAAAGTTCTTAATCAAACGAATAAACTTTCTAGAATGTAAAATTTATGTTACTCTGTCATATTATGTTAATGTCAGCATTTTATTTGGTAAGCTCAGCTTAATATTTAGTTGACTTCGTCTTATTCTTCTCTTTACAAATTTATTTCATTGTTGATTCTATTAATTTCAAAATAATCTTTTATCTAATTTTGTTGATTTTAATATTTTATTCTGTTATTACTTTTTTTCTTTTTAAAGAATTCATTCTATGAATATTACATTATTTTACTTTTGTTAATCAGTGCATCTCATATACTAGAAAATGTAATAGTATTAATGTAAGGCTATAAATTCTGTTTAATGTTTATTCATAAACCGAGGTAAAACCCGAATTTAACGTCTTTATATGCCGACAAAACAAAGAAAGTTTTTTAATACGTCGATAAATCATTCGCGATCTTTCCTTAGCAGATAAGAAGAGAAAGAAATATCCCTCTTGTGATGCTTTTCCTCATCTGTACGAACGTCTTTAATTATTAATATCATCCTTGTTTAATAATTTAATAATAATAACCAGAAAAATTACATTAGTGCATTCCATTCAGCAAGGAATAGCATTTTTAATAGTCCACAGCATGTTTTTTCCTCATTTTTCTTCTTATTCAATTGCATTTATATATGATTTATTAACAATGTTTTGTGTGATAAAAATACATTAATATATCTTAATTAACTCTACAATAAGCTTTATATTAAAAGCATATTTATTTGATAATAGTTATAAATTTTATAAATGTAAACACTCCTTTAAAATCTTTATTTAATTTATAAATATATTAACAATAAAAGATTGCTGATTTTATATATTAAATTATTTTCAATATAATTTTTANATAAACTTTAAATAAAAATTTACTTGAATAATTTTAAGAAATTAAAATAAAAAATATGGAATTTTGTATAATTTATAATTAATTTTATATCTTTAAAATAATTACATGCAATTATTTATAGTGACATTGTAACAATGCCTGGCTACAATTTTTCGTCACAATTCTCTCAATTTTAGTAGTTTCTTGCCGCTGTACATCATACTTTTCCTCTTAACAATACAGTAATGCTGGTTATGTATCTAACTTCGTTCAGGGGAAATTTTTAAATTAAAATATAGTTAGTTAATCGGAGTTTTCTACCCCTAAATTTTCCATATCTGGTCTCAATTTTTATGTATCTAACTTCGTTCTCGAGAGTAAAGCAGGTCAGACAAAGCAGACAGCCAGATAGATGGATACCAATGGGAATTTATAGGTCTACAGTTTTTGAAGATTACAGCTCAATAATGTTATTTATCAATTTAGATACAATTAAACCTTTAATGACGGCCACCTTTAAACAGCAGCCATTTCTCCAGAAACTTTTTTTTAACAAAATATCATACAAAATAACCTTCAAACAACGTCCATTTTTTTAATGTTCAGATATTTTTTTTTCTTTTGCAAAATATAATTTCAACTTAGAAGCTACATTATTTTAATTGCTTTCATTAAAAAATTTTATTTAATTTAATAACGAAATTATTACGAGATATTTATAGACAATTTTTAACTGTCTTTATAAATAAATGTTATACAACTTTTATAATTTGAATGGTGTTAAATTGTAAGATTAATCAGAATTATTATTTATGAAAGTTAAATTTTTCTACTTTTTATCTAACAAAAAACAACAACAGCCTCTTATCTTCCTTACTTAAAGCTATTATCCTGTTAAAGTTATATGTTTACAAGAAAAAAAGAATTTTGTTAAAGATGATTCTATAAGTTCAGAAAGCATTTCGAGCTCTTTATTGTAATTTCTGTACTTTGTATGACAATTTATCATCTGGCCCATTAACTGAAGTTATTTAAGTGATGTTCCCTGGATAAATATCTAAACAGGCTTCATTAATTTCACTTAGAAAGAAAAAAATTTCCTAGATTTCACGCTGGCATTCTATTATATATCATTCATAACCAGTCAAGATATAAGATTGATATTGCAGAATCAGCTAGCTGAGTTACAATAGAATAAATGTTGCTCTGTATCACACGTGGAAGTGTGATAAAACGACATAGACTCTTTGCATGTTAATAAACATTAATTAATTAAAAAGACACTGTTTGTTTTATAGAAAATATTACACTAGCATCATCAGTCAAGAGTTAACCACTTCTCCAAGTTCGTAACAATAATCATTTATAAGTTTGTTTTGTTCACAAAATAAAATTTCCTTTAAATGAAAAACATTAATTTGCACACATGCCATTGTAAATTAAGGTTTATATTAGAGTTTTTAAAAATAATTACAATTTATCACCCTTAAATAAGGAAAATTGTGTGAAGGTGTATTACGTCTTCGTCATTCATCATGGTTTCCACTTAAATTATTTTCAAATTATTAATTAAACTGTTTATATTTATTAATTTTACAATTTAAAGAAACTTAAATTATGTAAAAATGTTTAAAAAGTTAATATTTTAAATTTAAAATTGTGAATTTTTTAAAGTTTTATATTTATAAAAATTTTATTTATTCTATAAATACTTTGATGCTGAAAAGTGACTTTTATGTAGTTTAACTTATCGAATTTTTAACATTTTTATGCACTATTAAACTATGTAAAATTTATACTTTATACAATAAAAATTATAAATAATTCAGTAAAATTATAAGTAGAACGAGAGGAATTTGAAAAGCTCGATTTATCTATCGAATTTCTAAACAACTTTAACCAAAAATTTTTACTTGAGAAATAAACTTAAAGAAAAATATTGATAAACAGACCATTCTGAAACTTTTTTATAGATAAATTTTATGTTAAAAATAGAATCGTAGGCACAACTTTGTATTGTATTCTACGTAGCTATAGCGTATTATAGATGGAAAGGGCTACCACTTTACAAGACATTGGAAGAATGTGTTTCGTGCTCGCTTCTTCTTCTAAAAAAAAAACATTAAAAAATTATTATTTTTTCTCTCTATTGACAATCGAATGATAAATAGACATATGCAGGATGATTGTTTCGTAAATGTATTTTTTGATGCGATTTAAACTTAAACAGAAACATTCGTTTTTCTACGGAGAAATGCATAAAAAAGTTAAGTTTTTTTTTTTAAATAGAAAAGAAATATGTGCAAATTTAATTCGATTACTAAAAAACTTGAATTTATAGTAAAGGAGTTTAAAGTTAATTCCATTTTAAATGGATTATTTTACTGATTTTTTAAAAAGTAAAGTTAATTTTAAGTGGCTTGAGGAGTATAAAAACACGAAAAAATGAGAATTATGTTCGAATTTTTCTCAAAATTATTGTTAATTTTTTTTTAATTTTTTTATTTTTTAATATTTATTACATAATATTCTTTCATATAGATCAAATTCAATGCTTTAAAATACTTTTAAAAAAATTAAAACTTTTAAAATATATTTTTAAACTTAATTCAAATTTATGATGTAATTTTATTCACGTTTTAATTTACATTAAAATAGGGATTTTTATGAAGTTTTTATTTCTCTACTCTTAGTTTAAACAGTTAAATATTTTAAAATAATTTTTATTGATTTAATTTTTTAAAAAGTTTCTTTTATTTGTATAAACTTTAAATAAAAATTTACTTGAATAATTTTAAGAAATTAAAATAAAAAATATGGAATTTTGTATAATTTATAATTAATTTTATATCTTTAAAATAATTACATGCAATTATTTATAGTGACATTGTAACAATGCCTGGCTACAATTTTTCGTCACAATTCTCTCAATTTTAGTAGTTTCTTGCCGCTGTACATCATACTTTTCCTCTTAACAATACAGTAATGCTGGTTATGTATCTAACTTCGTTCAGGGGAAATTTTTAAATTAAAATATAGTTAGTTAATCGGAGTTTTCTACCCCTAAATTTTCCATATCTGGTCTCAATTTTTATGTATCTAACTTCGTTCTCGAGAGTAAAGCAGGTCAGACAAAGCAGACAGCCAGATAGATGGATACCAATGGGAATTTATAGGTCTACAGTTTTTGAAGATTACAGCTCAATAATGTTATTTATCAATTTAGATACAATTAAACCTTTAATGACGGCCACCTTTAAACAGCAGCCATTTCTCCAGAAACTTTTTTTTAACAAAATATCATACAAAATAACCTTCAAACAACGTCCATTTTTTTAATGTTCCTGTCAATGGCCGTTGTTCAGAGGTTTGGCTTTGTTAAACTTAATTATATAATTTATTTATTACTATTATAATATAATCTTAATGTTATTTATTTGCAAAATTTTTATTTAATTTTAATTAAATTAATTGAAACTTTATATAATTAATAAATTCTCAATAGAGTTATTAATAAATTGATTTATTACACTCCATATTAATTATGTAAACTATTAAAATGTTCAATGCTTGTTATAATTATCAATACGTATACAATTTTTAATTATTTGAATACATAAAAATCCAACTAAAAAGAATATTTTGATAGAAATAAATAAAAATATTGAGTTGATTTTAAATATAGGATATGCAAATAATATACTTATAAAAATGGCAAACACGTTTTCATAAGAAATAAAATAAAAAATATTAAATTAGAGTATATAAAAATAAACAAAGTACAGTAAAATCTGCGAACAACGACCACTAATGGAAACATTAAAAATGGCCGTTGTTTGGAGGTTATTTTGTATGTTTTTTCCATTAAAAAATGTTCTAGAGAGGTGGGCTATTTAGAGGTGGTCGTTGTTGGGAGGTGGCCGTTATTGGAGGTTCGACCGTATTAAAAAAAATTAACTGATTTACTGAAAAAATATATTAATTACTGAAATTTACTGAAAAATTTACTGATAAAATATATTAATTTTTATAAAAGAAATGATAAAATTTGTTTATAAGAATGATCACATAAAGGTTATACCTAAAATCAATTAAAGTTATAATGTTTTTAGGTTATTAAATAAAATGACCTTATTGAAACTAGTCAAGATAATAAAAATATTAAATTACTTATTATTTTTTAAAGCAAAATCAATTGAAAGTAGTTAGTCATAGTAATTGCGACTAACACCGACTATATCGACCTTAGGAAAAAAAAAATATGGTAGTTATTGAACCTACTTACAACACGCAATACGATGTTGTTCAATAACATTGCATTAATTACCATTAGTTTATAAATATGTTATTTTCATTTATCACGTGTTAAATCCGTGTTTTTTTCGTGTCAATAATTGTTTTGAACACAAAAGTATTAGTTCATAGCTAATGTAGATTCATGTGTTGTTTATCAACGAATTGCAATTTTCCAAGGAAAAAATATGTACTAATTTTTTAAAAATATATTTTATTTATTAATTATATTAAAATTCAAACATGTAAAATTAAAAATGAAACAGTTTTTAAGACATTAAGACTTTTAAAATGTTTAAAATATACTCAAACTTTTTACAGTTTTTAAAGAATTTATCGTAATTACATCAATAAAAACACTTTAAAGCTCGACTTTCTTAACTAATTAACCTAAAATTATAGATAAAGTAATTACATATGACTTATTTTTTTCTATTTAAACATATTTCGGTACAAGTTGCTATCGATTTTAGTATATAAACAATGTTACACGAAATACAGTTTTAACAGTAAATTTAATTTAAAATATAGAAAAAGTACTTGGACTCCATCTTTTCCATCAAGTTACGTTACAATTGTAAAAATTTATTTATTTATTTATTTATTTTAGTTAGTTAAAAGTTTTAAAATAAAATTTCTTCTTTTTTTCATGAGTTTGTTTACAATTTGATCCTATTTTCAAGTGATACATCTTCCAAATATGTTAACAGTTTCTGTTATTTCTTCCTTTTTTAATGTAGTTTACTTTATTTTCTTTTGTAAGAAAGATAATGTTTTAAGAAATTTTATATTTTTTATATACTTTTTTAAATTTTAAAATGACCAAAATCCATCAGAAATTTATTACTCGAATGTAAACGCAAATAAATTTTCTTTCTAAAGTATAATAACATTTGTATTTTTTTAAATGTATCTAATTATATTTTTTAGAAATTTCTGTAATTTATTCTTTGTTTAGATTCTAGAAAAAAAAAATAGAATTTTCTGTACGTCGGCTTGTTATTTGTATTAAATGTATTAATTTTAAATTATATAAGACATGTTTTCTAGTATGAATTGAAAAAATTTCCTCTAAAATAGAAATAAATTAATTAAATAAATTTAAAATGATTGAAATTCTTACATTTACAAATGTTCTAGATAAATATTTGCTTTTATAAATAGCCTTTGTTTGTTTTAGAAAAAGCATTTTTGAATTCGAACAAACAAGCTTTTCTGTTTTGTTTGTTCTTATTCAGGAAAAAATCTTTACGTATAATATTATACGTTTGCTATAGTTTAAAATCAACTTTCTACATAATTTAGAGCAACGGTTACCAACCTGGGACCATGGCAAGTTACGGGAGGCCATAGAAAAATTTTGGAAATTCGGGGGCTAAGTTCCCTTTTTTTTAAATGATAAACTTTGAAATAGGAGAAACATGGGGGTTTCATAGAATAATGTTTCTATGAAATTTCCCATGTTTCTCCTACTTCAAAGTTTATCACTAAAATGTTGTTACTGCCATATTATTAAGCCAAATAAAACTACATTTTAAAGATGTTTTTAGATTTAAACATTATTACTGTGACTTCAAACGCCGGCATAAACATCTATTTATATTTATTAATTAACAAAGAATAATTGAGAAGAAATAATAGAAAATAAATGTGCAATTAATAGACACCGATATTTTTATAGAGTTTATTATAAAATTGATGTATTTTTCCATTAATTGATAATGTCTGGGACTACATAAACATTAAAGATTCCAAAGAAGCACGAAATAAAAAAAACGTTAGAAACTACTGATTTAGGGCATTTATTGCTTCATAAAAAATTAGTATAGCTATTAAAATTACAATTCTACAGTATATGTTGCAATGAAATTTCTGTTTAAAAGTCTCTATATTTATATGTATCTATATTATTTGTATTTACTATTGTATATTATTGAAGTATTATTCGAAAACACCGAATAATTCTTGATTATCGCATATTTTGTTCGAGTTCTTTCTTTCACAAGTATAGGGTTAACTAAAAGCAGGTGGACAGTAAATGATAACATTTATTGAAATTACATATACAGTTACATTTACTAATACAATACAATACACTTTTATCAACGCAGGTGCTCAAACTGTCGTACATCACAATTTACATAGCTTTGAAGTTCATATCTCACGCTTCGACAAACATTTTTGCACAAGTATCTTTGTGTATTAATTTCTTGAAATGCATCGCTGATGTAATTCTTCAACTATAACCGAGTTAAATATGCACCATTGTTATAGTGTAGTCCTAACACAAACCCTATTCCACCTACTGTCCACCTACTTTTGGTTCACTCTGTATCGACACTTAAATGAAGTCTTTTGTGTTTATTCTGTTCTAGAAAATAAATTGATTCGATTTTAGCAAAAATTGCTTAACAAAGTATTTATAAATTTTTAATATAATTTATAAATTGCCTGAACTACTTTCAAGATTATGTTGTATTTATCATTTTTAATATAAAAGTTTTGTATAATTAGTCTCTTCGAGAAAATTTTTTTTCGAAGAGACTAATTGTACAAAAATAATCTTTGACCTTAACAATGAAATAATAATTTAATATAACTTTTCTAGAAAAATACACAAGAATATTTTTCTAGAAAATAGGGCTATGTTATAAGCAATGTAAAGATATTCTTCTTGTAGAGAAGAATATCTTTACAATGCTTATAATATAACCCCACTTTTTAAAGATTTTTGCTTTGCTTACTTTGCTTATTTAATTTATTCGTTTTGCGATTTTGCTTATTTAATTTATTTAATTTTATTTATACATTAATATCTTTGTCTCCTTGTACTGATTGTTATTTTACTAGAGATATATTTTGTTAATATTGTATTTAAATCTATTTTATAGAATAATCCCATATGAAAAATGCCACTTTCCATTCCAGAAAATTATCTTTATGCTAAAGTTATATTTATTCCATTAAACAAGGAGTAATGTTTATACTCCAAATTATAATTCGAATAAAAATCTGTATTGAATGCCTTTTTAACAAATTGGACGAGAAAAATTTGTAGAAAATCAAGATAAAATCTATATATAAATCTCGATAATATAGCATCAATAAATATCTATAAACAAAGGAGAGGAGTTACTTTTCAATCCATAAAACCTAATTTACCTTAAACACTTTTAATATATCACATGGGCAAAGTGATATCTCCTCCCATTACGCTGACAAGTTATTGAATCATGTTCTGGTTTGGCACGAACCTTCTACATATTAATCGTGCAATAACCGCATAATTGATATATCATCATAAAAACCAAAAAATAAAAACAAAAGGAAATAAATTAAACTGGAGCAAACTCTAAAGAGCTTAAGGGAATTTGGGATTAGTTCTCACAGGAAGACGATGAAAAATGGATGCGATTCATTCATCTTTCTTCATTATTATTTCCTTATTCGTCTAAGTTTAAGAAATTTAAACGTAATTTTTTTTATTAATTTTATATATTTTCAAATTACGTAATAATATTTAAATAAATCACAGAAAAATTAACACTCTTTTAAGCCTTATACCATCTAAAATTCTATAACTTTTAATTATTTTTTCCCTTCACTCTTTATAACAATTAATGTATATTTTCATATTACCTTATT
>NW_019385038.1:358938-395057 GCF_000671375.1 Centruroides sculpturatus
TTTTTTTTATTTAAATATTTTAAAAATAATTTAGTTGTTATAAAATATTTAAGTAAAATAATTTAACATGACTTTTAAAAGATATTTTGTTAATTTTTTTTGACGTTTAACATCTCGTGATTAATAAATAAAAGCTTTTACTGTAGTGTTTTATTCTAAAATTAATTAATTATCTTTAAAGTCTTAAAATTACTTTAAATATTTTATTCTTTTACTAATTTTTATTTAAATTTATTTGTAAGAACTTAGTTTGTAACATAGTTTTATTTTTGATTATGATCAACAACTCGACGTGTTTTTATTTGTTTATATACTAAAGAAAAAGCGTATAGTAAGCAATATATTCCTGAAAATATTCCTAGGAACAGAAATGTGTAAACAGAAATTTACACATTTTTACTATCCAAGACAAGAAAAATATATTAAAATTTCTATAAGTTCTATCTGAAAAATATGTCACGAAGCAGAATAATCAGAATAAATGGTGCAATATTTAAATATAAATATACTTAGAAAACAAAGTCAAAAATGGGTACTTTTCTCAACCAAAAAACTGTCATATGCTATATATTTTAAATTTATTCTAAGCTTCTTTCTTCTTTTTCCTTTCTATCTTTGTGTTTTTTATGTATTCTTCTGTTGTAATCAATCATTGTTTTCTGAAGTTTCTATTAACACACAATGCTACAGATCAGGAAAGAGATTATACACACTTCTTCAACCATCAATTACTTTTTACATATTTATTTTTCTTATTATTAATTTTTTTGATTAAATTTCAATTCCTGATTCTTATATATAATATTTATTTTATCTCTAATTTTTATATATTATAGCTGACTGCAGTTTTCTACTGGCTAATGCCCAAATTGTGGACTTTCCTATCGTATATTGCTCCGAAACATTTTGTAAACTTGCGGGTTATAACAGAGCTGAGGTGATGCAGAAGAGTTGTCGTTGTAGTTTTATGTTTGGTGAGTTAACAGACAAAGCCACTATATCGAGGATAGAACAGTGCCTGGATAATCAATCGCTTGACCAAGTGGAGATCCTTCTCTACAAGAAAAACCGTAAGTTAATGTCATATTTAAAGAATTTTTACAGTTTAAAATACATTTATTTCAACAGAATTTATTAAAAAATCATTAAAAATATAAAAATATGACCAAACATTAGAAGACATAAGTTAAAATTTTAGATAAATCCCCATCCTCCCAGTTTATCAAGACTTTTCCCTTTGGAGTCGTTGAAGAATTCTTCAGAAAACTTTATCATTTCTACACTTTAATAAAGCCTTTAACTCTTATCTGATGTCTAAAAGATTCTTCCATAACTAATTTCTAAAAGAAAATTAAAATTTAAGGTATATTTTAATATATAGAAAGTTCCCATTTAATTTAAAATTAAATAAAAAGAGTTAATTAATTTTATTAAAGAATTTATTTTAAAATTAAAAATATATGCCATATTTAAAATTAATAAATGCTTCTTGGAATCGCCCGAAGTAAAAGAATAGCGTGAAGATGAGAAGAAAGTAATTCTTGCGTAACTAATGCGCAAACAATGTTTAATTTAAGTCGACTCATAAAATCTGCCTCTCACACAATATTTATGTTGAAAGAAGTTCTGGATTAATATAATAAACAGCTGTCATTTGTTTTTGATTTCTTTTACTTTTAAATTATTACAATTTTATAATAAAATTTGTCATTTTATGAGATTAAATTCACTTACATCATTAATCTTCTTCAAATTTATAAGTTTTAAATATACATTCAAATTCTTTAATTGATAAACATTCTTAGTTATAAACGTCGAAGCTATTTTCATTTTTTTTAAAAACTATTCTCGGATAAAATAGAATTTACGATAAAATAACGCACAGTACAGTGAAACCTGTGAATAAAGACCAGGAACAGAAACAAAAATATAATCTTTATGGAGGTTATTTTGCATATATTTCTGCTTAACACTCTAATAACGGCAGCCGTTTGTAGGTGGCTTTTATTAGAGGGTCGACTGTATATTAAAATTTAAATGAATTTTATCTTAGTTTATACAGTGAACTCCTGTATAACGCGCTCCTCTATAACGCGGAACTTATCCCCGCGTTGTACGCGAATCTGTTATAATTCATTCGATATAGCTTTGATTATTAGAAAGTATAATACAAACTTCCTGTACGTTATATTATATAAGTTGAATTAATCATAAGTGATAACTTAATTCATCATCATACATCGATAATAATGCTGATCAAGTGTTCCTCCATTCTAAGATAACAAAATTATGATATTTATATATAATATCTAATGAACGTTCTACTACTTGAAAAACGTTAATTTACTTAATGAAAACTTCAATTTTCAGTCTTTTTTTAATGAAAATAATGATAAAAACCGAAGTAATTCTTGAAAAATTAACTAGAATGTCGGCATTTTTAGTTTATATATTTAATATAAGAACTCTTCTATTAAAATTATAAATAAATTAACGATTTATTTGCATTGTGATATAAATTCCGTTTTATAAGCTNGTAAAAGAATAGCGTGAAGATGAGAAGAAAGTAATTCTTGCGTAACTAATGCGCAAACAATGTTTAATTTAAGTCGACTCATAAAATCTGCCTCTCACACAATATTTATGTTGAAAGAAGTTCTGGATTAATATAATAAACAGCTGTCATTTGTTTTTGATTTCTTTTACTTTTAAATTATTACAATTTTATAATAAAATTTGTCATTTTATGAGATTAAATTCACTTACATCATTAATCTTCTTCAAATTTATAAGTTTTAAATATACATTCAAATTCTTTAATTGATAAACATTCTTAGTTATAAACGTCGAAGCTATTTTCATTTTTTTTAAAAACTATTCTCGGATAAAATAGAATTTACGATAAAATAACGCACAGTACAGTGAAACCTGTGAATAAAGACCAGGAACAGAAACAAAAATATAATCTTTATGGAGATTATTTTGCATATATTTCTGCTTAACACTCTAATAACGGCAGCCGTTTGTAGGTGGCTTTTATTAGAGGGTCGACTGTATATTAAAATTTAAATGAATTTTATCTTAGTTTATACAGTGAACTCCTGTATAACGCGCTCCTCTATAACGCGGAACTTATCCCCGCGTTGTACGCGAATCTGTTATAATTCATTCGATATAGCTTTGATTATTAGAAAGTATAATACAAACTTCCTGTACGTTATATTATATAAGTTGAATTAATCATAAGTGATAACTTAATTCATCATCATACATCGATAATAATGCTGATCAAGTGTTCCTCCATTCTAAGATAACAAAATTATGATATTTATATATAATATCTAATGAACGTTCTACTACTTGAAAAACGTTAATTTACTTAATGAAAACTTCAATTTTCAGTCTTTTTTTAATGAAAATAATGATAAAAACCGAAGTAATTCTTGAAAAATTAACTAGAATGTCGGCATTTTTAGTTTATATATTTAATATAAGAACTCTTCTATTAAAATTATAAATAAATTAACGATTTATTTGCATTGTGATATAAATTCCGTTTTATAAGCTTTGTTATTTATAGATTTTATTGACATAAGTATTATTTGAATGCTTTTCACATTTACTTTTATAGGCAAACTATAAATTTCTCAACGTTTTCTATAGCTTATTGCAGTTTTATTTGTTAAATTTGGAAAATTCTTTTAAAAATTTATGTACTAAATATAATAATTATATTAAATTATATTAATATGAAAGATTAAATTTTTCAGTAAAATAAAAATATTATTTAATCTTTTCTATTCCGTTTCTTTAATGACAGATGAAAATAAAAAATTTGGATTAAAATCAAACTTTTTAAATTTAAAATACAAACAAAAAATTACTTTTTAAATTCTTTTTCTTTAACAATTTTCCTTCTATTTTTAAAATTTTGTAAATCTTAATTTTAAAATTTCAATTAAAAAATAAATAAACATTAATGTAAATTAAATGGGTTTATATATATACATTTGTAAATTTAGAATGTTGATAATTTAAAAATAAATAAATAAATAATTGCGACGTTTTTAGAAAANTTTTTTTTCCACTTTCATTCTAACTACAATAATAAATACTACAAATTTTTATTTATTTTTTAATCAATTTATGTATCTATAAATAGAAAATAATAAAAATAATATATTTTAGTAGAAAGTCTTTAAACATTTTATTATATTTCTAAAAATTTTGTTGATGGTTACAAGTAAAAAGTTGAAAATATTTCTTTATAATTTATATAAAATCTCTGTGAATATATAAATATAGGCCTAATAAAACTTTAAATCGAAGGACAAATTAATTTTTAATATTTATATTTTTAAATTTTTAAATAAATGTTTGAAAATACGAGGCATATGAATAAGATATAGCTTAGGGACGAGAACTAGGATGAGAAGGAGGAGAGAAGGATCTGCTCTCCTCCTTCTTATCCCTAAGCAATATCCTCTTTTCTTTAACCTATTCCTTTGAGTAGGCTCTACTCCCTAATAATAATATTCTGATATCAAATTTAAAGTTTCTTACACGTGTACAGAATTGATGACTAAATAAATGAATATCATAATAAAAATAATTAAATTTTAAAAAATTCAAATAATTTTATTATAAAATAGATTAATTTTTCTCCTTTCGTATAAGGGCGTTTAGCCAATTTTATAATCGTGAAGATTAAAAAATAATATTTAAGATGGATGACCAGCGATGTTGTTTGTTTCCTTATGAAAATGTTTAGGTTAAAATCCTTTAAAATTTATTAAGTTAGGAAGAAGAAAGGAAGAAAAAAAAACTGCAAATGTTAAATTGAACATAAGATTAATTTTGTTGCTTTAAGAACTATTTTTTTGCATCTAATCGAATTAAAGTAAGCGCCTTTACATACGAATCTATTTTAAGTTTGACCCAGTTGCATGTTAATTAGTAGGTAATTATTTAAATACTTTTTAACAGTCATCAGTTTGTCTCTTGAGAAATTTTGATCCTGTGAATTATGAAGATCGATTATTTTAATTTATTATAAATTAATTTAAAGTAAGATTAACAATGAAATACTTCATTCTTTTACTAAACAAAACAATTGAGATTTGTATAGACTTGTTATACTTTATGCGTTTTAATAGTACATTAACAGCAAAACGTGACGCTAATTCGTATAAACGTTATATTAAGCAAAAAATAGAACTTTTTGACACTATTATGCGTAACAATAAGCTTGATATATTGAAAAAATTTTTATAAAAAGCTTTGTTGATTTGTATAAATAAACTTAACATTAAATTTAAAGCGTATCAAATAATATATTGTCCGCAGATACGTAGCTATAATGTAGTTCGTTTTATTACTTTAAATACCAATTTTACGTTAGAAGATTAATTTATTTATAAAAAATTAATTAGAAATAAAACTATTATATAAGTTATATTATTTGCAGCTTATAAAAATACTTTATATATTTACAATTATGGGAAATATTTAAAATTACTTACTAAGCAATGAAGTTTTGTTAATAAATAATTAAAGTAATTAATTTAAAGAGTTTAAATTTTAATATAAAAATAGAAAATAAGACATTTCACATTAATTAAATTATTGTCAGAGAAATCTTAAATAAACTTTAATATCATTTTTTATTGTTTCCTTTTATGTACTATACAGTACGTCAAATACTTCCGATCAATATTTAAAGTATTTGAAGTACTGTACATAAAAGGAAACAATATTTAAAGGTAGGGAATTGCCATTATTTAATTTTTGTGTAACTTTGGCACAGATTTAAGCATCAAAATACCTTCAGACTATGTAACTTACGGCATGCCAATGGTCGAGTGGCTAGAGCACCTAAACACGATCACGGACACGGTCACGGGCGCGTGGACTTTTGCACATTTTCTTTGCGTGTCTAACACTTAAATATGAGTCAATTTTCTATAGAACAGTCCTCTTGGAAAGCATCCCCTTGACGTATTGGGTATCTGTTGCGTTACCTTATCCCATCAAACCAATCAGTACAAATAACGTATTTATCATATCTTTTTATCTCGTTTTATGTATAAACCAATTTGAAAAATATTGTTTCGTTATTAATTATAATCTAGGCAGAATATTTCAACAATTTATCACTCGAAATATTCATTTATTTAAAAATAATAATTGCTCTCTTCACGCAAGACATCGCTATCTGATAATGAGGAGTGCTTGAGGAATTTCTGTTATAAAATTATCATTTTGTTACCAAACAAAAATCTCTATTAAATTTATTAAATTAAATCTATTAATTTTAAATATTTTCGTATTCTTTTTATAACAATGATGTGAGAATTCTGAAAACATTTACTAGAATACCTTCATAATAATAACAATAATGGTAATAATAATCATAAAATTAAGCATTAAAATAAAAATAAAAGTATTAAAAAAACAATTCATTTTAATGGAGAGTTGCTTAGATAATTATAAAAATACTTTTAAAATCTTAAAACGATTTAAAACGAATGATTTTTAAACAAATAATTACCTTAATTATTGTAATTGATAAAACCTTTACAATCGTAGCCATAAAAATTGTCATTATGATTAAACTAATGGTACATTTACCTACAAAATCTCATCTCAGATATTACGAAGCAAACTATCTAACCTAAGCACTCATTGACGTCATCAGCTATATATATAATTCTGCTTTATGTTGATTGATTCGACCGAAATGTGTAAATTTCTGTAATGATTCCAGTAACAACAGTTAGCTTATGCATGCTTAATCCCATTGGAAATTACTTCTGGTGTACATATTTACAGATGTTTAAAATCTTTGTTTTTAGAATTTTATTCTATCAAATCCGATCAAAATATTATCCTTAAAAATCTTATTTTTTCGGTTAATAATATTTTTCAACTGAATTAAAAATCTCCTCTTTTTCAAAGAGAGTCTTTGAAAACTTACAAATCCATACAAAGAGGATTAGAAAGAGCTGGAAAGATGCGATTCCAAGCTTGAAAACTATTTGAGAACTTTATAAAATTGTTTATTTTATAAGTTTTTGATTAAAATACGATAAAATTTTGATGGATAAATTTAATTTTTTTTTAAATTTAGGTAGCCCATTATGGCTTCTTTTACACATAGCACCCATTAAAAATGAAAAAGATGTTGTTGTTTTATTTCTGTTGACATTTCGGGACATAACAGCTCTGAAACAACCTCTGGAAGACGATGCAGCCAAAGGTAAATATTTTTTATAGCCCTAATGAGTTAAAAATAACTTAAAATTTTATATAAAAATTCCTCATTTCCATTTATCATTTTATTTCTTCTATTTTTCATTTTCGATTGTAGAAAAAAATAGAGGCTAATTTCGATAGCAATTTCTTCAGTTAAAATAATTATCGTTAAATTAAATTTATTTAAAATATATCGCATTTTTGTAAGAAATATGCATTTTAATTAAAAATTTTTGTATTTTTTTAAAAAATAAATTATTATTAATATCTTTATGGCAAAAGTTGGGATGTTGGATTTGCTGAAATTTCAAAAATTTCTGGAATATATCCAAATATTTCAAGAATGAACACCTGGAATATTTTTCTATATTTGGAAAATTTATTAACTTTTTCCATTGAAACAACTCCAAAAAAGTTTGAAGAGTAAAGCTTTTTATAAAACTCATAAAAACATATTTTGACTTATATAAGTATATATATCACAGATGTGATCTGAATGAAGTTAAATTCTGCTGATGATGTTAAAATTACTTTAATCAAATAATTAAATTTTAAAAATTGTTTATTTATTATGTTCAAATTTCGAATAAAACTTCAGTCGTTCATTTTTTAAAGTATTTTATTTATTTATTTATTTATTTAAATTAGTACAAGGTTTTCCACTTGTACGGAAAATTAAATAGTTTATATTTAATTTTTGTAAATAAATTCGAAAATAAACTTTACTAATTTTCATACAGATACAAATCTTTTAATTTTACAAAAGAATACACTTTATATAATTGAATTTCTGCCTCTTTAATTAGCATATAAATTTATATTACAATTTGCTTATATTTTATTCATATATTTCTTTACTGTAACTAGGGATATGCTTCGAAATCAATATAGGATACGTAATAACTTAATACAACTATATATAAATGGTTATGAGCTAACTATTATGCAAATTTATGTAAAAAATTTATCGACAAATTTACATAAATTGCGATTAATTCTATATTGATGATTTTGTGGAGCTGTGTGTATTCATTTATTAATTTATATGATTTTGTTTACAAACAGATATGTGATGCTGTTGAATATTATTTTTTTAGCAGCTGTTGGTCTTAGTAAGTTTGCTCGATTGGCGAGATCTGTCACCAGAAGTCGTTCAGTCCTTGTCCAACAATTCTCTTCACATATTCCTGCAATAAAGTCCGAAAATGCCAAACAATCGCAGATTGCTCACGTAAGAAACCGCCATTAATTTTTTCACTTGTAATATCTATTTATTAACTTAGGTTTTATGGTTTTCAGATGATAAGCTTGAATTCCGATGTCCTGCCCCAATACCGTCAAGAAGCACCCAAAACTCCACCCCATATTCTTCTCCATTATTGCGCCTTCAAAGCTATCTGGGATTGGGTGATACTATGCCTTACCTTCTACACTGCCATTATGGTGCCCTATAACGTTGCGTTCAAAAATAAAACGAGCGAAGACGTTACTTTACTGGTGTTGGACAGCATCGTGGACGTCATCTTTTTCATCGACATCGTGTTGAATTTCCACACAACATTTGTCGGACCTGGAGGTGAAGTTGTTTCGGACCCAAAAATCATCAGGATGAATTATTTGAAGAGTTGGTTTATTATTGACCTCTTATCGTGCCTACCTTATGATGTCTTCAATGCCTTTGACCATGATGACGATGTAAGTTCTGAGTAATTAGCGAGGTTGCGGCCGACGTTCTCAATGCGAAAACGTGTACGCCGGACGTTCAGCGCCGCCATCCTGTAAGCCTAGAAGTTTAACAATGGCGTTTGGAACGTCAATGAAATCATACTCGACCAATGAAATCATACACCATTGTCAAATTTCTAGGCTTACAGGATGGCGGTGCTGAACGTCAGACGTACACGTTTTCGCGTTGAAAACGTCAGCCGCAATCTCTCTATTAAAACTTTACATATTACGTCTGGAAGATAAATAATATTTTATTTTATAGCAAGGAATCGGCAGCCTCTTCAGCGCCCTGAAAGTGGTTCGCCTACTTCGACTCGGTAGAGTTGTAAGAAAGTTAGATAGGTATTTAGAGTACGGTGCAGCCATGTTAATTCTCCTTCTCTGCTTCTACATGTTAGTAGCCCATTGGCTAGCTTGTATTTGGTATAGCATAGGACGTAGCGATGCCGAAAACAATTGCACTCATAGCTGGTTATGGAAATTATCCAATACAACCATGAAAGATTTTCATTTTCGCATCTCTAATCAAACTATGAAAGGTGAATTAGTGGATGGGCCTCCTCGTGGTACCATGTACGTTACAGCTTTATACTACACAATGACGTGCATGACCAGTGTAGGGTTTGGCAACGTTGCAGCTGAGACTGACAATGAGAAGGTTTTCACCATTTGCATGATGATCATCGGAGGTAATTAGCATTAATCTTTGTCATATTTTAAGATAATGAATCGAAATTGATACAGCAAACTTATCAATCAGATTACAGAAACAAAAAATTAAATATGAAAATTATTATTAATATTGTTCATATTTGATTTTTGTCAACTGCAATGAATTTAAATATCATTTGAAAGGAATTTTAATTATAATCGTTTGAATGTAGTTTTCTTAACTAAAATTGCTAACAATGATGAATAGAAAGTTTTGTTAATTATTTCTCTCTCGAGATTATTATTAAAATTATTTTCAAATTTAAGCAATTACGGTTAGGTAAACCACATTTTCAATTAATAATCATTAAGAAAATAATGTTTTCAAATACTTTTCTATCGAATATATTTTTATATCTATTTTGGAATGATGCTGTCTATTTTCACGTAAATTTTTGGTTAAATTTATCTCATTTTCTATTTTATAAAGTTACCTTAGTGAACAATAGTTTACCTTGTAATTACAACGCATTTTAAAACGAGGAAATTCGTTTACAGCTCTTCTTTACGCTACAATTTTCGGTCATGTTACAACAATCATTCAACAAATGACATCAGCAACAGCTAAATATCACGAAATGCTTAACAGCGTGCGGGAATTTATGAAACTCCACGAGGTGCCTAAAGCATTAAGCGAACGAGTTATGGATTACGTTGTTTCCACTTGGACAATGAGTAAAGGAATTGATACGAAAAAAGTATTTGCCTTGTTTTAAAGAATCATAAATCATATCTTTTTTTCTGACAGAGATTGATTTACAACATTATTTCTTTCTTCCAGGTATTGAGTTACTGTCCGAAAGACATGACAGCCGACATCTGTGTCCATCTAAACAGAAAAGTTTTCAACGAACATCCAGCTTTTCGGCTTGCCAGTGATGGTTGCCTCAGAGCACTTGCTATGTACTTCAGCATGGATCACAGCGCACCTGGTGATTTGCTGTACCATACTGGAGAAAGTATAGATACACTGTGCTTTGTCGTCACTGGATCGTTAGAGGTTATACAGGATGACGAAGTAGTTGCTATTTTAGGTAAATACCGAATTTTGTTTTATAGAAAAAAATACATAAAAATATAGAAAAAAATTCTTTGCGTGATTATCTAAATGTCAAACTAACGATACGAATTTTGCGTGACGGGAGAAGGTCGTCACGTTTTACATTATAAAAAAACAATCATAAATGATCATTTTAGTAGAATCCGGTGCGAAGGTCAATTGCGGGAAGTGGATGTATTATTATTTTTATTTTTAAATTTACTAAAACCAAAATCAATTTTTTTACACAAAATCGATAATGATATAGTTCAAAAAGTAATTATTTATATAATTATAAATTTAATCTAACATTTAGCGAGAATACTTAAATATGATGTATAACATTTGTAAAATAATTGCAGATTCTCAAATAAAATATGTTTAACAAGTTTCCAATGGCAAAAATATAAGAAAAATTGAAAAAAATCTTTAAATTTTTGTTTTTTATTATCTCAGAACATATAGGTTTATTTCCCTTCATTTTGAAGATTGAGCAACACATGGCCTTTTATAACATCCTCTTTTATTAACAATAAGCAAACTCGATTTAACCATCTAAATGCAATCTTTAATTAATTTTGTAAGTGAATTTAACGTAGTTTATATGAGAAATCTAATCTGAAAAGTAAAAATCTTCAGCAAAATACATTTTCTTTATCTCAAATTGTTAAAGTTTAAAAAAGCGCTTTAGTCTTTTTCCCTTTTTTTTGCATCGTTTAAACGGAATAAAAAGTTTAAAAGTTTGATAAAATGGTTTTCTGCGAATTTTTATAGTTCAATAATTAAGGATGCTGGAGATCGTAAAGTATGGGTTGGGTTTCCGTTGCAAAGGTCAATCGCAAGATGTTTCATCATCTACATGTGTCTGGGCGTTTGCTTTCTTTGATGGGATTTTTGAGAATAATGCTGTTAAATGTTCATTTCATCCGTCACGAAACTGAAAAGGTCGGTGTTAATCTTCACTTAGTCTCCTGACTAATTTAATGAGCCTTGACTGATCTATATATCCGTAACGAATAAAAATTCATAAATCATTTAACAAACGGTTCATGAATATTATGAATATATGATAGTGTATTAATGGAATATTTAAGTGCTAAAGAGGAGGAGGAGGAGGAGAATCTTTTAGGAACTTTCTTTTAGCTAAATTAGAGCATTTGGAAGTTTAGTATATTTAATATATCATCTATCAGTACAAACGTCTTTCGATCAACTAAACTTTTGGATTCATTTTATGGAAAAATTACGAAAAATTAATTACTCATAAAGTGTTTGAATTATCCTTCTCAATTTCTCTATGAATTATTATTCTTAATTAATACTCTCTTGTACTGTAATTAGATTCAATTTAATATTAGAATTTTTATTTATTTCTTTTCATATGATCAAAACTATTTACAATTCCTTTGTATTTATTAAAGAATCTTCCTATTTTATGTTATTATCTAATGTTAAATCTGTGTTTTTCAAGCAGAATAAACACTTCTAATTATATTTTTGCTGATAAAGAACACATGAATAGTATCATTTGCACGTTTTTATGCTTAATTTTCGTCGAATTAATTTTAATTGTGTCTTCGGACGCTGGAAAGTATTCATCATGTATAAACTGATTTTGAACACAATGAAGAATAGTCCTTCAGCCCTTCTTTTAGACTGGAAAAAGGACTGTTTCTCTTTGTGTTTAAAGTCATCTTACATACGTTTAATTATATCTGTACTAATTAATCTTTTCTGCAGTTTATTTGAGAAAAAAATTAATTACAATAAACAAGCATTTTAAGCAAGAAAAAATGAATACATTGGCGTTTAGAGTGTATAAAAAATTCATGTTTTTTAATGTTCTAAAGGTTATGAGAATGAGGGATGCTATTAAATGTAAGCCAGCATTTTTTATTATTTATTTATTTTTGTTAAATTCCACACTACACATTACGACACGTTATATAAATAAATGGATGTATATTTTATTTGATTCTACTATTTATTTAAATGCCTTTTTATATTCAAAATTCAATTTTTATGTGCAAATAAATTTCATAGCTTAAAACTGTTTCAAATGAAACCCATTTAACTTCATCAGAATGATAAACATGTAAAACACGCCAAAGACTTATATGATAATTTAATTTAACTATAAAAATTCTTACATTTAAACCTCCTGCAATGTTCTAAACGTCTTTCATTCATCATGGCAGAATTCTTTTGTTCTCAGTCGCTTTCCATTTTATTTTATTGAATTGAACTTCTAACCACATTTCTCTGACAAGTGAGCTTATTTACTCATATATTTGTCTGTAGTTCTTTATAAGCTATATCAACTCTATAGAAGCATTAATATAAGAAGAGTATTTGAAAAAATGGCTAAATTATTAGATTTTTACAACAAAGAAATGGAGTAAAAGAATAGAAAAATATATATATAAAAGTTTGATAATAGGAGTATCAAAAGTGAATTTTTCGATTCATTCTAACAAAAGAAATATCATAGAAATGAGATAAAAATAGCAGCTTTTTCATAATGAAATACTAATAGAGAAATAAAAGGATATTTTATAACTTTATAGATATAAACGTGATGGCAGATGGTATGAATTTTTTTTTTGAGTTCATACCTCACAAAGGATTCTTAGTTTCATTATATTGTAATTTCGTGAAAAAAAAATCACAGGGTGTAATCACAGACGAGGCAAGTTCTGTCTATAAATACTTTACTACAGGTTACTTTACTTTCAACGTTCAACTTTCTTAGTGGGCTATTCGAACATCTCATTTGGGGCAAAGTAGGTCACGCGTATAATGTTTCTGCAGGTGGTGCTTTTAGTATATTGCCTCCAGAATGTATCAAACATGCGATTAATGTGTTTCAGCTGAATTACCGTGGATATTTCCCGAAATGGAATAAAGATAACTTGTATTAATGAAGAATTGATTGCTCTGCTTAAATGGTGTATTTCTCTGATTTACATGAAGTAAATTAAAATTTTATTGATTAAATATGTTTTTATCGTTCTTGAAGTTAATTTAATGAGATTCACTTATTTTTTAAAATTTTTCTTTCATTATAAACCGATATGAATTTTACTTACGTTTATGATACCGCTTTGTTTGGCTTATTGTGTGATCTTTAGCACTTTTAAAGTTAACTAGTAGTAACTTTAATACCTTAATAAATTATTATAATCTTTTATTTTTCGTATAATTGATATATTATGACTAAAAGTAACTTAGCTTTTAGCATCCTAGAGCAAAAACTTACAAGGTGCCCGAAAAGTAGCGATACATAGGAAAATTTAACATTTATTAGAGAAATGTAACTTTAATTACACGATAAAACTATTTTTACATATCGGCTATTTCTTTCCAAATATACGAATGCGCTTAAGCTAAACTCATGTTAACATATCAAATGTTATGCACCTAATTGAAACATCAAATGTATTATCTAAAGGAATTCCATTAGAATGATCCATGTTTTGAATCTTTTCCTGGCACACCAAAGACTTCAAATACACAGACAAAAGTCAGGGAATTAAGGTCTGGAGACTACGATGATCAATTCATTAATTAACCTGGAAACTTATGATCCAATTTTCCTATGTATCTCGACTTTTGGGACATCCTGTACATCAATAATGCTTTTTCATATAATACAGATATATAATATATATTTTTAATTAAGTTGATGAGATTAAACATATTAAATATCATATGTTAGTTAACATAAAATTAATAATAATTGCATATTTATTATAGCATTACTATATAGAAATGAATTGAATTTTTACTTAAATTATTTTATGCTACTAAACATAAAATCTGAACGATTTATTGTCATACCATTTATAACAAGTACGGTCGATTCCCCTATAACACTGTTGATTATTCCGTTTTATATGAATTCCGTGTTGTACGAGTCACTTAGATTTTACAAATACGTGTGCCGGGCTGTGAATGGCTCATGTATTTGTAAAATCAAAGTGACTCGTACAACATGGAATTCGTATAAAACAGAATTATCAACAGTGTTATGGGGGGTCGACTGTATATTTATATTTTTTAAGAAAAATGCAAATTACAAGATATATTACAGAAACATTATTTTTTAATTATAATTTTAACGTAGTTTAATGATGAATTAGATAGATTACAAATGCATGTTTTTTTATTTTGGATTCTCTCAAATATTACGTTTTAAATTTAAAAAAACAAATTCAAATTATAATAAGTGATAACTGTGGTGTATTCTTGTAGATCATTAATATAAATTAACAAAGTAAAATAGATTTTATTCGAGTTATTAAGATTCAAATATAAATAATGTTTCCTAATCTTACGTTGTTTCCAACTCTGATAAAATACAAAGACTAACTCTCTCCATTGATAAGAGAAACTATTCTTAATCTTCAATTCACTCTTCTATATACCATAATAATGCAGGATTTGATTCTATTCTGATAAAAATTAAGCTGCTTCTAGTAACAAAACATGAGCTATATACAAATAAACTAAAAAAAAATAATAAACTATAAGTAAAGAAATATTAAAGTTAATCATTAGCTTTCAAGCAAAATTAAAGATTATACAACAACTTAAACAGGAGTTATCACAATAAAATAAAATCTTTTATTAGTTTACAATGAAGGAAAATTTAAAAAAATGGATTAGTGATTTAATATTAAAATGTTAACATCTTATTTTTTTATATGTTAAATATAAATAAAGTGATATCTGGTTAATGAAAATAAGATGCTCGTCATATGCCTTTTATTCTTTCGAAAAAATTACACAGATAATTAAATTTAATACATTTGACAATTTTCTTCGTAAACTGGTTTTAAATATTCAAAAATTTAATTACACAAAATTATTTATTATCTGATTCTGAAAGACGAGTTGTGCTATCGCGCGTACAGCTAAAAAAGTCATTTGACCATCAATTTATTACATCTTATCAACAGTAATACTGTTGTTACATATTAAAAACATTATTAAATAATATAAATTATAATTTTAATTAATTAGGTAAGATTAAAATATTTTTATTGTATTTTCTCTCCATACGTAGATAATTTACAATATATTTAACGCAATCACACTTAAATAAAAACTAATTATAAATACTTAATATTTTTCTGTTTTATCTGATTGTTCATTACAGGATCTGTATTTTTGTAATTCATGATAAATAGGATCAAATTTAAATCTAACCTCACTTGTATAATCTTTATTTTTTAATATAACATTGATCTTATTTATAAAATATTCGAAAAATTAATTAAAAATATATTTTTTTATATAATTAATTTCAAATTTTTCAAAATTGAATTTTGTATTTTATAAAAATTCGATTCTAAAATTTATATTTTTTATTTATATAAATAAATACGTAAATGTAAATTAAATATATAGTTTTTCTCGTAAGCAATTTTTTTAAAACATAAATAATTAATATTTTGAATTTATTATATCGATCGAAGCAACAGTAACATATAAATTTATAACCATTTTCCATCTCATAATCGATAATATTATATATATATGTACCTTTCCTGAAGAAACTCGTAATGTTATTCTACTCTATTGATTCTTGTTCCTGCGATGGTTTGTGTGGGAAGTAAAGTGACCATGCAATATAAATGGTGCTTTTCATGATCCTGAAGTATTTACAACACAAAGAAGGCGTTACTCCAAGAATTGATCTTTAATTAGTCTGTAGGACACCTTTCCTTTACGTCAGGATGCTCATTTTTTTTATGTTTATATAAAACGTATGGAAAATTTTAACAAAACAGTTTTTAGTAACATTAAGGAAGTATAATTTGTATCAAACGTAATAACAAAATTCTGTTTTTATAAAAGATTTATCTTGCTTATATAAAAACGCTCCTTCTTTTATAAATTTTCAAAATTTGACAAAGATTTGTATGCCAAAATTTACAATAATTTTTAAGTATGGCGTGAGAATAAATCGTTTCGTCTCAGTCTAAAATATAGCCGAGTTTAACATAGACCACATTTATCAATAATTCAAGTGGACAATGCGTGATGCCATTCAGAAAGCCATCGAGATTTTCTTTCTCTTTTATTCTGGAAAACATCTGCTACGTAGAATGATTTGGCATCTACGAGATATTTTTAATGTCTTCTTGTAGAATATCCATGAATTTAAATATTAAAAAGATATCTTGACAGTCTGGAATATAAAATTACGTTTATTATTACTATTATTTGTTAATTCATTCTGGATATTAGAACTTGTGTCACGCGTTTTATGTAACAATATTTACCAAATATTATAATGGAAAGTGGCAATCTGCACTTTCTCCATCCAACTTCTAATAATCTCTTGAAATAATTCGAGTTTGCTTTGATATTAAGTTAGCAATTTATATAATAGTCTTATCTTCATTTACTCTCTTATATGTGCTGAATACAGAAGTATTTTCTTTTACTCTCTACAGTTTCTTCAGTACTCAATACTGAAGAGAACATAGGGAAACAAAAGCCTTACCAAAGAGAGTTATACTAGCAGAGGCTTCATTACATATCTGATTAAAGAATTAGTATAAAAATCAAGTTTATTTTAAATATAATAAGTTTATTGAAAATATTAAATATTCTTTCAATAAATTTTAATTATAATATTTNAGTTGGGATGTTGGATTTGCTGAAATTTCAAAAATTTCTGGAATATATCCAAATATTTCAAGAATGAACACCTGGAATATTTTTCTATATTTGGAAAATTTATTAACTTTTTCCATTGAAACAACTCCAAAAAAGTTTGAAGAGTAAAGCTTTTTATAAAAGTCATAAAAACATATTTTGACTTATATAAGTATATATATCACAGATGTGATCTGAATGAAGTTAAATTCTGCTGATGATGTTAAAATTACTTTAATCAAATAATTAAATTTTAAAAATTGTTTATTTATTATGTTCAAATTTCGAATAAAACTTCAGTCGTTCATTTTTTAAAGTATTTTATTTATTTATTTATTTATTTAAATTAGTACAAGGTTTTCCACTTGTACGGAAAATTAAATAGTTTATATTTAATTTTTGTAAATAAATTCGAAAATAAACTTTACTAATTTTCATACAGATACAAATCTTTTAATTTTACAAAAGAATACACTTTATATAATTGAATTTCTGCCTCTTTAATTAGCATATAAATTTATATTACAATTTGCTTATATTTTATTCATATATTTCTTTACTGTAACTAGGGATATGCTTCGAAATCAATATAGGATACGTAATAACTTAATACAACTATATATAAATGGTTATGAGCTAACTATTATGCAAATTTATGTAAAAAATTTATCGACAAATTTACATAAATTGCGATTAATTCTATATTGATGATTTTGTGGAGCTGTGTGTATTCATTTATTAATTTATATGATTTTGTTTACAAACAGATATGTGATGCTGTTGAATATTATTTTTTTAGCAGCTGTTGGTCTTAGTAAGTTTGCTCGATTGGCGAGATCTGTCACCAGAAGTCGTTCAGTCCTTGTCCAACAATTCTCTTCACATATTCCTGCAATAAAGTCCGAAAATGCCAAACAATCGCAGATTGCTCACGTAAGAAACCGCCATTAATTTTTTCACTTGTAATATCTATTTATTAACTTAGGTTTTATGGTTTTCAGATGATAAGCTTGAATTCCGATGTCCTGCCCCAATACCGTCAAGAAGCACCCAAAACTCCACCCCATATTCTTCTCCATTATTGCGCCTTCAAAGCTATCTGGGATTGGGTGATACTATGCCTTACCTTCTACACTGCCATTATGGTGCCCTATAACGTTGCGTTCAAAAATAAAACGAGCGAAGACGTTACTTTACTGGTGTTGGACAGCATCGTGGACGTCATCTTTTTCATCGACATCGTGTTGAATTTCCACACAACATTTGTCGGACCTGGAGGTGAAGTTGTTTCGGACCCAAAAATCATCAGGATGAATTATTTGAAGAGTTGGTTTATTATTGACCTCTTATCGTGCCTACCTTATGATGTCTTCAATGCCTTTGACCATGATGACGATGTAAGTTCTGAGTAATTAGCGAGGTTGCGGCCGACGTTCTCAATGCGAAAACGTGTACGCCGGACGTTCAGCGCCGCCATCCTGTAAGCCTAGAAGTTTAACAATGGCGTTTGGAACGTCAATGAAATCATACTCGACCAATGAAATCATACACCATTGTCAAATTTCTAGGCTTACAGGATGGCGGTGCTGAACGTCAGACGTACACGTTTTCGCGTTGAAAACGTCAGCCGCAATCTCTCTATTAAAACTTTACATATTACGTCTGGAAGATAAATAATATTTTATTTTATAGCAAGGAATCGGCAGCCTCTTCAGCGCCCTGAAAGTGGTTCGCCTACTTCGACTCGGTAGAGTTGTAAGAAAGTTAGATAGGTATTTAGAGTACGGTGCAGCCATGTTAATTCTCCTTCTCTGCTTCTACATGTTAGTAGCCCATTGGCTAGCTTGTATTTGGTATAGCATAGGACGTAGCGATGCCGAAAACAATTGCACTCATAGCTGGTTATGGAAATTATCCAATACAACCATGAAAGATTTTCATTTTCGCATCTCTAATCAAACTATGAAAGGTGAATTAGTGGATGGGCCTCCTCGTGGTACCATGTACGTTACAGCTTTATACTACACAATGACGTGCATGACCAGTGTAGGGTTTGGCAACGTTGCAGCTGAGACTGACAATGAGAAGGTTTTCACCATTTGCATGATGATCATCGGAGGTAATTAGCATTAATCTTTGTCATATTTTAAGATAATGAATCGAAATTGATACAGCAAACTTATCAATCAGATTACAGAAACAAAAAATTAAATATGAAAATTATTATTAATATTGTTCATATTTGATTTTTGTCAACTGCAATGAATTTAAATATCATTTGAAAGGAATTTTAATTATAATCGTTTGAATGTAGTTTTCTTAACTAAAATTGCTAACAATGATGAATAGAAAGTTTTGTTAATTATTTCTCTCTCGAGATTATTATTAAAATTATTTTCAAATTTAAGCAATTACGGTTAGGTAAACCACATTTTCAATTAATAATCATTAAGAAAATAATGTTTTCAAATACTTTTCTATCGAATATATTTTTATATCTATTTTGGAATGATGCTGTCTATTTTCACGTAAATTTTTGGTTAAATTTATCTCATTTTCTATTTTATAAAGTTACCTTAGTGAACAATAGTTTACCTTGTAATTACAACGCATTTTAAAACGAGGAAATTCGTTTACAGCTCTTCTTTACGCTACAATTTTCGGTCATGTTACAACAATCATTCAACAAATGACATCAGCAACAGCTAAATATCACGAAATGCTTAACAGCGTGCGGGAATTTATGAAACTCCACGAGGTGCCTAAAGCATTAAGCGAACGAGTTATGGATTACGTTGTTTCCACTTGGACAATGAGTAAAGGAATTGATACGAAAAAAGTATTTGCCTTGTTTTAAAGAATCATAAATCATATCTTTTTTTCTGACAGAGATTGATTTACAACATTATTTCTTTCTTCCAGGTATTGAGTTACTGTCCGAAAGACATGACAGCCGACATCTGTGTCCATCTAAACAGAAAAGTTTTCAACGAACATCCAGCTTTTCGGCTTGCCAGTGATGGTTGCCTCAGAGCACTTGCTATGTACTTCAGCATGGATCACAGCGCACCTGGTGATTTGCTGTACCATACTGGAGAAAGTATAGATACACTGTGCTTTGTCGTCACTGGATCGTTAGAGGTTATACAGGATGACGAAGTAGTTGCTATTTTAGGTAAATACCGAATTTTGTTTTATAGAAAAAAATACATAAAAATATAGAAAAAAATTCTTTGCGTGATTATCTAAATGTCAAACTAACGATACGAATTTTGCGTGACGGGAGAAGGTCGTCACGTTTTACATTATAAAAAAACAATCATAAATGATCATTTTAGTAGAATCCGGTGCGAAGGTCAATTGCGGGAAGTGGATGTATTATTATTTTTATTTTTAAATTTACTAAAACCAAAATCAATTTTTTTACACAAAATCGATAATGATATAGTTCAAAAAGTAATTATTTATATAATTATAAATTTAATCTAACATTTAGCGAGAATACTTAAATATGATGTATAACATTTGTAAAATAATTGCAGATTCTCAAATAAAATATGTTTAACAAGTTTCCAATGGCAAAAATATAAGAAAAATTGAAAAAAATCTTTAAATTTTTGTTTTTTATTATCTCAGAACATATAGGTTTATTTCCCTTCATTTTGAAGATTGAGCAACACATGGCCTTTTATAACATCCTCTTTTATTAACAATAAGCAAACTCGATTTAACCATCTAAATGCAATCTTTAATTAATTTTGTAAGTGAATTTAACGTAGTTTATATGAGAAATCTAATCTGAAAAGTAAAAATCTTCAGCAAAATACATTTTCTTTATCTCAAATTGTTAAAGTTTAAAAAAGCGCTTTAGTCTTTTTCCCTTTTTTTTGCATCGTTTAAACGGAATAAAAAGTTTAAAAGTTTGATAAAATGGTTTTCTGCGAATTTTTATAGTTCAATAATTAAGGATGCTGGAGATCGTAAAGTATGGGTTGGGTTTCCGTTGCAAAGGTCAATCGCAAGATGTTTCATCATCTACATGTGTCTGGGCGTTTGCTTTCTTTGATGGGATTTTTGAGAATAATGCTGTTAAATGTTCATTTCATCCGTCACGAAACTGAAAAGGTCGGTGTTAATCTTCACTTAGTCTCCTGACTAATTTAATGAGCCTTGACTGATCTATATATCCGTAACGAATAAAAATTCATAAATCATTTAACAAACGGTTCATGAATATTATGAATATATGATAGTGTATTAATGGAATATTTAAGTGCTAAAGAGGAGGAGGAGGAGGAGAATCTTTTAGGAACTTTCTTTTAGCTAAATTAGAGCATTTGGAAGTTTAGTATATTTAATATATCATCTATCAGTACAAACGTCTTTCGATCAACTAAACTTTTGGATTCATTTTATGGAAAAATTACGAAAAATTAATTACTCATAAAGTGTTTGAATTATCCTTCTCAATTTCTCTATGAATTATTATTCTTAATTAATACTCTCTTGTACTGTAATTAGATTCAATTTAATATTAGAATTTTTATTTATTTCTTTTCATATGATCAAAACTATTTACAATTCCTTTGTATTTATTAAAGAATCTTCCTATTTTATGTTATTATCTAATGTTAAATCTGTGTTTTTCAAGCAGAATAAACACTTCTAATTATATTTTTGCTGATAAAGAACACATGAATAGTATCATTTGCACGTTTTTATGCTTAATTTTCGTCGAATTAATTTTAATTGTGTCTTCGGACGCTGGAAAGTATTCATCATGTATAAACTGATTTTGAACACAATGAAGAATAGTCCTTCAGCCCTTCTTTTAGACTGGAAAAAGGACTGTTTCTCTTTGTGTTTAAAGTCATCTTACATACGTTTAATTATATCTGTACTAATTAATCTTTTCTGCAGTTTATTTGAGAAAAAAATTAATTACAATAAACAAGCATTTTAAGCAAGAAAAAATGAATACATTGGCGTTTAGAGTGTATAAAAAATTCATGTTTTTTAATGTTCTAAAGGTTATGAGAATGAGGGATGCTATTAAATGTAAGCCAGCATTTTTTATTATTTATTTATTTTTGTTAAATTCCACACTACACATTACGACACGTTATATAAATAAATGGATGTATATTTTATTTGATTCTACTATTTATTTAAATGCCTTTTTATATTCAAAATTCAATTTTTATGTGCAAATAAATTTCATAGCTTAAAACTGTTTCAAATGAAACCCATTTAACTTCATCAGAATGATAAACATGTAAAACACGCCAAAGACTTATATGATAATTTAATTTAACTATAAAAATTCTTACATTTAAACCTCCTGCAATGTTCTAAACGTCTTTCATTCATCATGGCAGAATTCTTTTGTTCTCAGTCGCTTTCCATTTTATTTTATTGAATTGAACTTCTAACCACATTTCTCTGACAAGTGAGCTTATTTACTCATATATTTGTCTGTAGTTCTTTATAAGCTATATCAACTCTATAGAAGCATTAATATAAGAAGAGTATTTGAAAAAATGGCTAAATTATTAGATTTTTACAACAAAGAAATGGAGTAAAAGAATAGAAAAATATATATATAAAAGTTTGATAATAGGAGTATCAAAAGTGAATTTTTCGATTCATTCTAACAAAAGAAATATCATAGAAATGAGATAAAAATAGCAGCTTTTTCATAATGAAATACTAATAGAGAAATAAAAGGATATTTTATAACTTTATAGATATAAACGTGATGGCAGATGGTATGAATTTTTTTTTTGAGTTCATACCTCACAAAGGATTCTTAGTTTCATTATATTGTAATTTCGTGAAAAAAAAATCACAGGGTGTAATCACAGACGAGGCAAGTTCTGTCTATAAATACTTTACTACAGGTTACTTTACTTTCAACGTTCAACTTTCTTAGTGGGCTATTCGAACATCTCATTTGGGGCAAAGTAGGTCACGCGTATAATGTTTCTGCAGGTGGTGCTTTTAGTATATTGCCTCCAGAATGTATCAAACATGCGATTAATGTGTTTCAGCTGAATTACCGTGGATATTTCCCGAAATGGAATAAAGATAACTTGTATTAATGAAGAATTGATTGCTCTGCTTAAATGGTGTATTTCTCTGATTTACATGAAGTAAATTAAAATTTTATTGATTAAATATGTTTTTATCGTTCTTGAAGTTAATTTAATGAGATTCACTTATTTTTTAAAATTTTTCTTTCATTATAAACCGATATGAATTTTACTTACGTTTATGATACCGCTTTGTTTGGCTTATTGTGTGATCTTTAGCACTTTTAAAGTTAACTAGTAGTAACTTTAATACCTTAATAAATTATTATAATCTTTTATTTTTCGTATAATTGATATATTATGACTAAAAGTAACTTAGCTTTTAGCATCCTAGAGCAAAAACTTACAAGGTGCCCGAAAAGTAGCGATACATAGGAAAATTTAACATTTATTAGAGAAATGTAACTTTAATTACACGATAAAACTATTTTTACATATCGGCTATTTCTTTCCAAATATACGAATGCGCTTAAGCTAAACTCATGTTAACATATCAAATGTTATGCACCTAATTGAAACATCAAATGTATTATCTAAAGGAATTCCATTAGAATGATCCATGTTTTGAATCTTTTCCTGGCACACCAAAGACTTCAAATACACAGACAAAAGTCAGGGAATTAAGGTCTGGAGACTACGATGATCAATTCATTAATTAACCTGGAAACTTATGATCCAATTTTCCTATGTATCTCGACTTTTGGGACATCCTGTACATCAATAATGCTTTTTCATATAATACAGATATATAATATATATTTTTAATCGATTTAAAATTGTTAGAAAATTTAATTAACTGTAAGCAATTAAAAATATTAAGAATTATACTCCATACTCGAGTAATGAAACCGCATCTTCTTTATGTTTAGAAAACTTCTAAACTTTTAAAAAAATTTTAATCTTGTGTAAAGGTCTATTTTTCATAAATGCTAATTTAGCTTATATAATTATCACACTCCCAAATAGAGATGACGAACGTCATTTTATATTATTTTATCCCACTTGAAGTTTATCCCATCCGCACAATTCTAACACGCACAGCTGGATAATTCTCAAAATAGCATGGAGCCATGAAATGAGATCGAAACAGCCATTCAATAAACAAAAATATAAATATAAGAAAAATTTCATTTAGTTTACTTCTTTTCCCTCCATAGTCTGAGGATTTTTAAAGAGAGAGAGAGAGAGAGAGAGAGAGAAATACCTATAATTTAGCTCAAAAATAATATGATAAACACTCCCATTGTGATATTTCATTATGCAAATTTTAGTTCTATATTTATATTGTTCCTTCTTGAGTTTTTGAGAGTTAGGAATAAAAAATAAATAAATAAATAAATATATAAATAATCAAAACATTTATGGGAATTCTCGTAATTTTCGCATCTTCAACAGTTTTAACTGAATGCATTACTATGGATGCAAACATCCTCTAAAAAATAAAATAAATAAATCTATGCAGTCCAGCATAACAATTCCTTTACTATTCCCATTTACTCTCATATTGCATGCTTTAATAAATTAAAAAAAAAGTTTATTCTAACAAAAATATTAATAAAAAAATCATAAATAAATAAAAGTCTTTGCTTCTTTTCATACTCTCAGCTTAATGTGGGACCATGTTTAATCACATTTTTCATTTTCGAAGACTTTTTTCCTCTAGTCTTCGGATAAGCGTTCCAGGGAAAATGGGATGTGGTGCATATCAATTTTTTCATATCTTCATAAAGCTCACCATAAAAACTTTGTAAATATATGTCATTAATTAAAATTACTTTTTCCTTTTTTTTCTGGAAAAAATTATATTTAATCGTTGATACTTTAAATAGTTTTAAAATATTATAGAAAATAGTACGAATCTATTAGATATTATAGATAACAAAAATTAAAATATAAAAAAAAACAATTTAAGAATAGCTATATTCAGGGCTGCACTGGAACGAGGTGCGAGTGCCACATTATCATCATAAACCATTAAATAATAGGCATATCCTGTCCTTTATTATCCTTTATAGGACGAGAGAAGTCCCTTAGCAATAGCCTACGTGCCTAACCTAACCAAAATCCTTCACTGAACACATCACAGTGAACTTCAAGATTCCCTTCCACCTGTACAACATGAGCTTGTAAAGTTAGGTGTTTTATCAATACTGAGCATAAGCAATATGTTATGCTTTTTTTTTAATTTAACCTAGTGGTATACACTAGGAACTATCTTCCAGTAAAGCCCTGGATATGTTAATTATTTTCGGTAAGTTTTCCTTATTGCACAAGATATAGAAAGAAGGGAATATGCATACATTTAGTAAGGTTTTTTTCCTATTTTGAGCGACTCTCTTGTAAATATTAATTTATTATATATAGGAGGGAGAGGAGAATATATAAAACTTCCACGAGATAGAATCTAAATTTAGATACGGTTTTTTTTTTCTTTTAAAAAAAATACTCGAATATTTCGAGAACGATGTAAATAGTCTTATAATTAATATATATTTTCTTAAACACATTCTTGCAGAGGGTGTGTGAATGTTTAAAAAATTGTGAGTTGTGAACCTTTTTCCAAGAAGTAGTTGAATCTTATTTTAAAAAATTATGTAGAGAGAACGAATTGGAATGGTTTCTTTTTTTTGTGCGCCTTTTTCTTAGAGATTTTAATTTAAAATTTAGTATATTCTTTAAAGAATTTTTATCTGGAAAAAATTTTATAATTCTTTGAAAATTTTTTTCAAATAGGAAAATGCAAAGTGCCCTTTTTTGATGCTTGTATAGGAGTAAAGATCGGTTCACTGTGCTAATTAACGCAGTCCAAATATTAAAAAAAATTGTTTTTTGTTAGATTAGTAATCATCCATTTTCTCTTAGTAAAATTTTATCGTGTTACTTGAAAGAATTATTAATGCAAAGTGATGCGTGAATGAGGAAAGTATGAAGTAAAAGTTTGTAATTGTATATCATGTATGCAAATTTTAGAAACGGGTTTGATAATGGTTGTGACATTTTCGAGTATACTTTAGAACCGCACTCTTGTAATTATGCACAAAATGATTTACTTTGAAATTTATTATTAGTCTAGTTGGGAATTGTATAGGAAATCAATGCGAATTATTAAAATATACACGATATTTCATCGTCGAAAAATTCTTCCCCGCTTGTAAATAGCATCTTATATACCTCTTTTATGAAAGAATAAAAACTGTTATTCAAAAATTAATATTGTGTCTGTGTACTAATTGATTTTACTTAATTATTTAATATATTCTATAATTTTTATTTATTTATTTTCAATGATTTGTTTGTATCGGAATCTCATCTCGGATAGTGATGCGGTGACACGCGACTCGATACATCAAAAAATATTTTTAAAATGCTATTATTAAAGAGTGTAACTATTGTGGCTCGTGTGGCATTTGTCTTATTTCGACCTTCAAAGATGAATTTAACCTTATAAATTGTATAAGGTCTATCGTGTTTTTAGAATAAACAAGATTTTACTAATTAAATAAATATTTTTAAAAGATTAAAAAATTTTTTTTGTTAAACAAAATGAAAATAAACAAACTTTAATTTTAAACATTTTATTAAAATTCTAGTATTTAATATATTAAGTCGCGCCGTCGCGACGCTTTACACGCGACAATAGTATAATTCCATTAAGTAACGTTGCGACGCGATAAAATCATTGGAATTAACCAAATAAAAATATATATATTATAAAAAATCGAGAAAAAAATTTTAAAATTTACTTTATAAACAATTTTAATTTTCTTAAAATCATTTTGAGAGACGAAAAACGAGATTAAAAACGTTATAAAAGGCGGTAAAGCTATNAATTAAATCTTTATTCGATTATCTTTTTTAATTAGGTACAACGATTTTTTTTATTAAACAGCAATTAACTTTTCTATGATAAAGAGGCGCCTCATTAATTAAAAATAAAGATTATTTTAAAAATTAGTTTTATTTTTCGGATAAATTAATAAGTTTTTCGAAGTTAAAAATGATTAGAATTCATTATTGATAATATTTATTATTAATTTTAGTATGGTATAATTAAGACTGTTTCTTAATTATTAAGATGCTAGATTTTCGAAGAATAAATAATATTGAGAATGATTTTTTTAAAATATTGTCATGGTTATGTTTCGTTTCAGGCAAAGGAGACGTATTTGGCGATTCTTTTTGGAAGGAACCGACAATTGGTCAATCTTGTGCAAATGTAAGAGGTCTTACATATTGCGACCTGCACGCAATTAAGAGAGATAAATTACTAGAAGTGTTAAATTTCTATCATGCTTTCGCCAATTCCTTCGCTCGCAACTTAGTTTTGACATATAATCTTAGGCATCGAGTAAGTATATGTTATAAATATCAAGTTTTGGAATGCTTCTAAATGATATTTCATTAACCTCTCATGATCGTTGCTATTTAAGATATTTAATGGATAATTTTAGACAAAATTTTAACATTAGTTTGTCTATTTTACTGTGATGACAATTTAAATTTTCATTTTCAAAATTATTATCATCAGATAAGATGAAATGTTCATAACATTAATGCAGTAAACGGTTTATCTTACTGATAATAATCTGTTAACTCGATGCGTAATTATACCTGATGATAATCCATTAAATTATTTTCTGAATTAATATGAGAATTTAAACGATTTGGTTATTATTTATACTCTTCTTATACGTAAAATTATTAAGTTTACTCTCTCAAAAATTGCTGAGAGGAATGAAAGTTAAGTAAATTATTGATATCGCTTGGAAAATAATAGGGGATGGCCCAATTATATTCTTCTTCTTTTCATTTGTGTCATGTTCTTAAAATTTATCATGTTAAAATTAATGAAAATTATATCAAATACTGAAATATTTATATTTAAATTTTTCAGTTAATCTTTCGAAAAGTCGCTGATGTAAAGCGAGAAAGAGAATTGGCTGACCGAAAGAAAAGCGAACCTTTGCAAGAGATCTCCCAGGACCATTTGGTTAGGAAAATCTTCTCGAAGTTCCGCAAGAATGGATCAGAAACAAACAACAGGCCCGGAAGCTCTAATCAAGTTGCTGCATTACCATCTCCAGATTTGGAGAAAGGAGAAGGACCCACTTCAAGTCAGATAGACATCAATAGTGAAAACAGCAGGAAAACAGGTCGAGAGAGTCATTCTTCAGAAGGTACAGAACTGAAGAATGGAAGTGGTCGTAATTCTAGTAGATGGAGTCTTATAGCCGACGAAACTAGTTTGGAAAATAAGGAAAATCAATATTTTAATGAAGGTGGGAATAAATTGGACAACAAAAAAGTAATTGGTGCTATACCTCCTATCAAAGGTAAAGGTAGTAAGTGGGCCAAACTGATGGATAAATCGGAAAGTGGCGATGTGGATAATGAAGATTCCAAGTCTGATAAAGATTTAGCAATCTTTTCTCTGCAGAAACAAACGTCACAACAAGAACAAAGTGCGGACTCAATGCAAACTTGTGACTTTCTGCATCAACGTAACAGTTCGGACTATCAGCAAATCGTCGCAAATTTAATGGATCTTCGAATAGATCTTAAGCTCGAAATTCAACGACTCAACAACAAAATTACGAGGATAGACGATCACATTGGTGAATTAATTCACCATGTACCGCGTTTTGAATCAAATACTTTGGTGTTGAGAAACGTTGGAGATCATACGAGACATACGTGCAGCAAAGCTGGAAGCAAGAAAGAAGGTTGTGAGCGTGGCACTCACGGAGGATCCAAGAAGAAGGGAAAAACGAAGAATAAAGGTCCAGTTTCTCAATCTTCGCCTACAGATATGAGGGCAATGCTCGAAAACGAGATTGAGGAACTGGACAGGGACAGCACTAATAAGGAATTGTACGAGCAAGAAAAAGATCCACAGTAAGATCTTTTTAGCAAAGGCTTAACTAACTATTAAGGCCTGAAATTGCAAATTTCTTCTTTTGCAAAACTCCAGGGTTCCAAACAAATGCAATAAAGGAACCTTTCTTGGCCATTTTCTTCTAGATCTCTCCAACCCCGTGCATAAGGTTGAGAGTAACTAGATTTTAAAAAAGAAGTCCAAAATAGAATTTCAATTTTGTCCATTTAAAAATTAAAAAAAAAAGGAAAAATAATAATTATATTTTGAGAAGTAAATATCGTAAAAAAATCTCTTTCAGGCCTTTATAGGAAAATTTATTGCAAGGATACTGTTATAAATTACACCTTTAGAATAAAGCCCAAAAAACAAAATTAATTTTTAAATTCTAAGATTAATTAAAAATGGTAAAAAATGAAAAGAAAGATAAGAAAAGATTCTTAAATTTTAATTCATAAACTAAATGTTTTTTAGACTTTTTTATTGTTATTAAATGTTTTACGTTGTCGAAAACATTTATAACTTTATTCTAATGGTGTAACAACTGAAGAAAAACTCTTTTTTGAAGGAACAGACAGTAGTACATGGGGCCTTTCTCTGTATTACGTTTCGTTTCTTCTCATTATTGCTACTGATTTAGCTGACATACCGTCCATAGATATTGTATAGAAAAAATAGACCTATTAGTGGATATTAGGTGAAGACAATCTGTTTGTCTGTCGCCTTGTCGACATGGCCTTAATATAAATGTGATTCTTTCCTACTAGAGTCGGGTATTAACGCGAAGAAGCAATGCCCACCTTGTCAATAAGTGAAGAGCTGTGTTCGAAGTAATAATTGGCTTTTTGTTTATTTTGTGAAAGGTTAAAGAGAGAAAAATGTTGGACAGTTAACTTTAAATGGAAATAATTCGGGTGAAAAGGGGAGACCGGACGCATTTAATGTTTCTTACATCCTCCTCCATTAAGAAGCGAAAGCAACGGGTCGCGCTCACTAACAAATCAATATCATTATAATCCAGTTAGGAGAATTTATAATACAAATTATTAATTAACTTTTTAAAATATAATTAGAAAACTATTTTAAAATATAACAGTTATATGCTGAATAATGTATATAAATTTCAATTAATGTTTTTCTTCTGTTTTTTCGCGAATGTCGCGACTGAGCCTCTTTTTCTAATTACTTTCTTCTACTTAAAATTGATTAAATTAAATTAGAATATAGAATTTTATATATTTTTCAAATAATAAATTTCTGTATTTAAAAATATATACATATATAAAAAAATTCAAATCCTTTTTTATACTCTTAACATTCTATTCATCTTTCTTGATCTAGATTGTATTTAAAAATAGCATCTTTAATTATTAAAATATTTAAAAGGGTAATTTTATATTTTTATGAAAAAAAAAATTCTTAGAAGTTTAAAATACCACAAACAAATTACATATCTTGAAATTATATATTAAAAAAAACCGAAGAAATATTTACGTCTCTTAAGTGTAGAGTCTATTTAAGAGTAAACATTTTTAGCATTCTACCGGTCTCCCCAGATTGATCTAAAGAATTAAGTTAGAAAAAAACTGCAAAAAAAGGAAAGTTAGAGCATAAGCGTAAAGAAATTTAATAGAATTTAGTATGGTGCTGTTTTTTTACTTGAATGTTTTTGACCTCTCTTGTTTCGTTTTAAAATTCAAGAGCGCAATTTCTCTCTAGATACATCTCGCATTATAAAGTTCCTGTTTAAAAATAATGAATGTGAAACGAGTCACTTTTAGTTTATTTTTTTAATTTCTTAAATATGTACATAAATTTTTCTCTTTTCTGTTTATGAAAGGAAACATAACTTTACTAACTAATGTCTCGATTCATCTAACCTCTTTTTATCTGTGATTCTTCCGAGCCTTAAGAACATATTTATTAATTATTTTAATTTATTTCAATAAATTTAGGTAATACAATATTTCTTATCATCAGATTCCATTATTAAAGCTTGTTCCAATTTATAAAACTGATTATGTGGTTAACAAGGGCGATTTGTTTAAGTTCCATACGTTGTTGTTTAGACTCAAGGGTAGATTTACTTCTTATTAAAAACGTTGATTTTAAAAAATTATATAAAAACAATTAAATTATTATCACGATTTAATGTTAGTTTTATTCGTATATATCCTTGATAAACTCAAAATTTTAAATTTAAAAAAGCGTAAATAACTTAAAACTAGACTTATATGCAAACTATATACTTAAGTATGCAAAAATATAAATAAATATGCACTTTACACGATTAAATAATTTATTTCTGCTTAGGTTAATACTTAATAAATGCATATATGAATACATATAATTATATATATATATAAAGCAAAGAATGAAAACTTTAACCTGATACAAAATATATTGAAATCGAAGATAAATCTCGAGAAGTAATGAATCAAATGAAGATTGTTGCTCTGGTAGCGCAATGAATTTACTAAAACGATTTTATTATTATTGTTACAAAATTTAGTCTTATTTTTCCTTTGCTTAGATGTTTTTAAATTTATTAAAAATTAATTATTAATAAGATTTAATAATTGATGAATGGTAGTAGTAAAGTACTACAACACTTTACAAAGACATGCAATTCAGAGATTTATTAAAAATTAATTTACTTTTCTTTAGATTTGTTTCCTTTTTAAAAAGTTTCTTCTTCTCAGTTTTAATTCCGAATTTTAAAATTTATAATATTGAAACATAATAACTTTCGAACTGAAAAAAATATAGTAAATTAGATTTTTAATAATTTTTAGACATTCAAAAATGTAATTTTTAATGTTTTGAAAATATAATTTTATTAATTTACTTGGAGAATTGTTAAATTAAAATGGTGTGTATATGTTTTTAAATTATTTATTTCTCGTGAGGAACTTGTACAGCTTAAATAATAGTTAGAATATTTATTATTCTAAATAGGGATGTGCTAGTACAGCTTTCGAAGACATGAATATTTTTTAATGTACTCTGAGTCTTAATGTCTTAACTGCTGTTGTTGACTTACGGATTACCAGACAAAAAGTACTTATTCAAACCTTGAAATCCTTTCATCCATGTAATAAAATCAAAAATAATTTAAATTCTTCATACATTAAATCTTACATTAATCCTATGTTTTCTATTGAGGCACTCTGCTTAATTCTTCTATCTGAATGTCATTATTATAATTTTCTTCCATTTTTATTATTAGATAGTTTGAATGTTATTATAAATATTTAGTTATTATCATAATCTGCTTCCATTAATCAGAATGGCTAATCATGTCGTAATGATCACTGTGATGAAAAAGAGAGCAACTTGAAGGCTTAATTAATGCATAAAGAATGCCTCGTATCTGAATTTCTTTCAATCGTTATTAAGTTTTAAAATATTTATATATATTTTTAATCGATTTAAAATTGTTAGAAAATTTAATTAACTGTAAGCAATTAAAAATATTAAGAATTATACTCCATACTCGAGTAATGAAACCGCATCTTCTTTATGTTTAGAAAACTTCTAAACTTTTAAAAAAATTTTAATCTTGTGTAAAGGTCTATTTTTCATAAATGCTAATTTAGCTTATATAATTATCACACTCCCAAATAGAGATGACGAACGTCATTTTATATTATTTTATCCCACTTGAAGTTTATCCCATCCGCACAATTCTAACACGCACAGCTGGATAATTCTCAAAATAGCATGGAGCCATGAAATGAGATCGAAACAGCCATTCAATAAACAAAAATATAAATATAAGAAAAATTTCATTTAGTTTACTTCTTTTCCCTCCATAGTCTGAGGATTTTTAAAGAGAGAGAGAGAGAGAGAGAGAGAGAAATACCTATAATTTAGCTCAAAAATAATATGATAAACACTCCCATTGTGATATTTCATTATGCAAATTTTAGTTCTATATTTATATTGTTCCTTCTTGAGTTTTTGAGAGTTAGGAATAAAAAATAAATAAATAAATAAATATATAAATAATCAAAACATTTATGGGAATTCTCGTAATTTTCGCATCTTCAACAGTTTTAACTGAATGCATTACTATGGATGCAAACATCCTCTAAAAAATAAAATAAATAAATCTATGCAGTCCAGCATAACAATTCCTTTACTATTCCCATTTACTCTCATATTGCATGCTTTAATAAATTAAAAAAAAAAGTTTATTCTAACAAAAATATTAATAAAAAAATCATAAATAAATAAAAGTCTTTGCTTCTTTTCATACTCTCAGCTTAATGTGGGACCATGTTTAATCACATTTTTCATTTTCGAAGACTTTTTTCCTCTAGTCTTCGGATAAGCGTTCCAGGGAAAATGGGATGTGGTGCATATCAATTTTTTCATATCTTCATAAAGCTCACCATAAAAACTTTGTAAATATATGTCATTAATTAAAATTACTTTTTCCTTTTTTTTCTGGAAAAAATTATATTTAATCGTTGATACTTTAAATAGTTTTAAAATATTATAGAAAATAGTACGAATCTATTAGATATTATAGATAACAAAAATTAAAATATAAAAAAAAACAATTTAAGAATAGCTATATTCAGGGCTGCACTGGAACGAGGTGCGAGTGCCACATTATCATCATAAACCATTAAATAATAGGCATATCCTGTCCTTTATTATCCTTTATAGGACGAGAGAAGTCCCTTAGCAATAGCCTACGTGCCTAACCTAACCAAAATCCTTCACTGAACACATCACAGTGAACTTCAAGATTCCCTTCCACCTGTACAACATGAGCTTGTAAAGTTAGGTGTTTTATCAATACTGAGCATAAGCAATATGTTATGCTTTTTTTTTAATTTAACCTAGTGGTATACACTAGGAACTATCTTCCAGTAAAGCCCTGGATATGTTAATTATTTTCGGTAAGTTTTCCTTATTGCACAAGATATAGAAAGAAGGGAATATGCATACATTTAGTAAGGTTTTTTTCCTATTTTGAGCGACTCTCTTGTAAATATTAATTTATTATATATAGGAGGGAGAGGAGAATATATAAAACTTCCACGAGATAGAATCTAAATTTAGATACGGTTTTTTTTTTCTTTTAAAAAAAATACTCGAATATTTCGAGAACGATGTAAATAGTCTTATAATTAATATATATTTTCTTAAACACATTCTTGCAGAGGGTGTGTGAATGTTTAAAAAATTGTGAGTTGTGAACCTTTTTCCAAGAAGTAGTTGAATCTTATTTTAAAAAATTATGTAGAGAGAACGAATTGGAATGGTTTCTTTTTTTTGTGCGCCTTTTTCTTAGAGATTTTAATTTAAAATTTAGTATATTCTTTAAAGAATTTTTATCTGGAAAAAATTTTATAATTCTTTGAAAATTTTTTTCAAATAGGAAAATGCAAAGTGCCCTTTTTTGATGCTTGTATAGGAGTAAAGATCGGTTCACTGTGCTAATTAACGCAGTCCAAATATTAAAAAAAATTGTTTTTTGTTAGATTAGTAATCATCCATTTTCTCTTAGTAAAATTTTATCGTGTTACTTGAAAGAATTATTAATGCAAAGTGATGCGTGAATGAGGAAAGTATGAAGTAAAAGTTTGTAATTGTATATCATGTATGCAAATTTTAGAAACGGGTTTGATAATGGTTGTGACATTTTCGAGTATACTTTAGAACCGCACTCTTGTAATTATGCACAAAATGATTTACTTTGAAACTTATTATTAGTCTAGTTGGGAATTGTATAGGAAATCAATGCGAATTATTAAAATATACACGATATTTCATCGTCGAAAAATTCTTCCCCGCTTGTAAATAGCATCTTATATACCTCTTTTATGAAAGAATAAAAACTGTTATTCAAAAATTAATATTGTGTCTGTGTACTAATTGATTTTACTTAATTATTTAATATATTCTATAATTTTTATTTATTTATTTTCAATGATTTGTTTGTATCGGAATCTCATCTCGGATAGTGATGCGGTGACACGCGACTCGATACATCAAAAAATATTTTTAAAATGCTATTATTAAAGAGTGTAACTATTGTGGCTCGTGTGGCATTTGTCTTATTTCGACCTTCAAAGATGAATTTAACCTTATAAATTGTATAAGGTCTATCGTGTTTTTAGAATAAACAAGATTTTACTAATTAAATAAATATTTTTAAAAGATTAAAAAATTTTTTTTGTTAAACAAAATGAAAATAAACAAACTTTAATTTTAAACATTTTATTAAAATTCTAGTATTTAATATATTAAGTCGCGCCGTCGCGACGCTTTACACGCGACAATAGTATAATTCCATTAAGTAACGTTGCGACGCGATAAAATCATTGGAATTAACCAAATAAAAATATATATATTATAAAAAATCGAGAAAAAAATTTTAAAATTTACTTTATAAACAATTTTAATTTTCTTAAAATCATTTTGAGAGACGAAAAACGAGATTAAAAACGTTATAAAAGGCGGTAAAGCTATGAAATAAATAAATACAAATAATTAAAAAAAGAACATTTATTAATCAAATTTTCATAAACTTTCGCGAAAAGAGTGCAGATGTAGAAAAATCTAATTTCTATCATAAGAAATAACTTCATGATAATTTCCGACTTTTTTCCATAATTTTTTTTTCCATAAAAACAATCGAGGAACTAATTAAACCATTGATATAATAAAAATTTTCAAAAATAAAAATATAACAATTTTTTTTATTTTTATTTGTTTGTATATATATATATAG